>NC_047534.1:5564846-5844846 GCF_012275295.1 Melopsittacus undulatus | reverse complement strand
CTGCTGGGCTCTCTTCAGACCCACGAACTAATGCCAGGTCTTTTTTAATCCCTCACTTATTCCAACTTTCGGTTAATTTTATACTGTTTAATATCATTCCAGGGGCTAATTCCTTTTGTTTATGCGCGGGGTGTCTCTGTAATTGTTACCAGGCACTTTCCCGGCCTGAGCCCCAGGTCCCTGCACCTTTCACTCTTCGCTGCTGATTTTCTTCATTAACTTCATTTACTCTTTCCACGCGTTTTTGCGGGGGAAGCGGGGAAAGGCCCGTGTGGGGACCGAGTCCTCCGCACTGATTTCTCTCTCGAAGCTCAGTGTATGGGATGGAGAGGGTGGGGGGGGAAGGGAACGGCACCTTGTCTTCGAGCCCCCCAGTTTAGGGCCGGATCGCAGGGCCCGGGAGGCAAAAATACAGCAACTCGGGTGTTAAAAGCGATCAGCAGCGGGCTGAAACACACAACCCTCTCTCGGGACTTTGCACAAGGCGGCTCCCCCATCCCTTTCCCTCCTCTTCTCCCTTTTTATTTGGTTGATTTTCCGATTTTCCTTCTTTTTTTTCCTTAGCTCTTGCTTAACTCCCCGGCCCCAGCCCTGGTTTCATTCTGGTTATTAGACAGCTACCAGTGACTGTCTGCACTCCGCGTCTTTCCTGCTAATTATCACCTTATGAAAAGTGTTTCATTAAGAAACTCTGCTTTTGATTAATTATCGACAGAATGCTGACCAGAAAGAAATGAAATTAGTCGCTGACCCCGTCTGAGTAACACTGAAAATTCATCACCTATCCTTTTAATATTGAAACGCACCGTAGAATTTTAATGGAAAATATTGTTTTTTCCAAACCTTTCAGTCTTTATTAATGCCCCTGGGCAAGAAATGATATTGCTGGCAATATAGCAGCCTTTGTTCATTTTATATTTATTAAATATAATGCACTTCATTTTCAAATATTTTACTGTTTCTTTTTAATTTCGCTCACTGTAAGTACAGAATAAACCCTTTTTAAACATTTAAGATGCTGCGGGGGTTGTTCCTCTCCGCCCTCCCCGCGAGGCTCTATCCCATAGAGGCTGTATCCCATGGGAAGAGCCGGGATTGCAGCAGCAACCCCTGCCCCGGCCGGTTCCAGAGGAGAAGGAAGGGGCAGCCCAGGTCCCTCTGCAGTAGGGGCTGCTTGGGGAGGTCCGGGGGAGGGGGGACACAACCAGTCCGGGGGTCCCCTCCTCGGTGCCTGTGCTTCATCCCTGACCCGCATCCCCCCGGGATCTTCTCGACGGCCTGGTCCTGGCCGCCACCCCGGGGCTCCGCGCTCGGCCTCCCAGGGGGGTTTGAGGGTGCGGAGCCCCCCCCAGGACCCCCCGTCCTCTCCCAGCAGCTGTACCCCCCCACTCTGGGCCAGCGGCCGCCCTCCCTCCTGTCCCCCTTTCCCAAGGAATCCGAGACCTGCGGTTAATGAGACGTGAAGTGTGAAAAACTTCCTGAGCGGGGCGGCCCTAACGACGTTCCCAGATGTGCGGCGGGGAAGGGGCGGCCCCGGCCACCGGCCTCCCCCGGGAACGGCCCCGCCAGCGAGGCCCGGGGCTGGATGGGATGGGGTGCACCGGGAGGGATGGGGCTTGCCCCGAGGCTTGGGGGGGGGGCTCCGCCGGCAGCTCTGCTCGGGGACATGGTCCTGTGTTCATCCCCACTCCCCTGTGTGCCCTCCCGGGGCTCTTGCCTGCACCCCAGGTGTGCACCCCCGGAGTCCTCCGCTCTCCACCTCGCCGGCCCCCCCGCTCCAGCGGGATCCCCCAAACCGGGGGGGAACCCCGGTCACTGCTGTCCTGATCTGCGCCTCAGAAGTTGCTTCACAGGGATGGGCTCCCAGGGATACCTGCCCGGGAGTCGTGTCCTCTTTCTCCATCCCCCAGCAGCTACCACCCCTCCACCAGCCCCCCCCCCAAGCCAGCAGCCGTGCTCTCCCCTCGCATTCCTCTCCCCCTCCTCCCCAAAACGCAGCTCCACATGCGCAGCCCTATAGATGCTCCGGCAAATAAATAAATAAACGCCAGCCTCCTATTTTTATGAGCCATTTAACTCCAAAATAGACCTCCAGTATCTAGTCCCAGCGTTGGATTTCCATATCCAGTCACTCAGCCCTGCTTATCTTCATGTATGGCTGCCTCATGTTTAACACACAATTACATTTTCTCCCTCCAATTCCATTACAAATGGAATCGGGAGGCATTGTTTGAAGAAATGTACTGCTTCAGTTCTAGTTATGTCGTACAATGCACGGAACAGTGGAAAAAAATCTAGACACCAAAGAGTCAACACACACTCACACACACGGAGCCCGGCTCGGAGCGGAGCCTGCACCCGTATTTACCGCAAACAAACCGCTGTCCTGCAGTGGGGCCGGCCGGGAAAAGGGGGCCCGGGCAGAGATAACCAAGCGAGGGGAAGTTAATTAATTGCATTAAACTATTGACTAACTACCTAGCTCGATCGTAATTCATTTAGAGAATATTAAAATCTGAGGAACAATAATAAAATTGATGCCGATTCCCAGCGGAAGGAGATGGCCAGCAAATTGGATACTTTTCTTAATCTGGCGTAAATAATAACATGTCTGTTCCCACTCCCTCTCAGGCCAATTCCCCTATCATTTATTCCAGGCTCAAAAGCCTGCTTCCATAATTGATATCAGTTACTCAATGAGTGCTTCTTGCCTTTGTTCTCGTTATCCATTATAATTACAAAGTTCAGCCCGGGCGGCCGGGAGGGGGTCGGGCCGGGCCGGGAGCCCCGGGTGGGGAGGTCGAGCCCTGTCCTTCCCAGGGACACGATCCCAAGTGGGGGGAACACGGGACAGTTGCATTGGGGTCCCGGGGGCAGGCTCCAGGAGGGCCGGTTCAGTCCCCCCCGGGGGGTGCTCAATGCAGCGGTGATGGGGCTCCGGGTGTGGGGAGTTTCAGGGGTCCCTCCTCTCCACCCTGGCCCCGCTACCCGCTTCTTCCGGCCGAGCCGCCGCGGTACTGGCTCCTCTTGGCGCAGATATTACTATTTCGTTATTTATTCACTTATTTATTCATTTATAAAGTGTTTACTTAGCTCGGTGCAGATGTAACATCTCATTTAGACGTTGGCCCCCGGGCAGAGAAACAATTGGTAACAGAGGAGGGGGAAAAACCAGAAAATAACTCGGGAGAATAAAGAGGGAGCGAGGAGGGAAGAGGAGCTGCCGTCTGCAATGGGGCCAACCCAGCTCCCCTGGGGCGGGGACCGATGGGGCAGCGCTCCCTCGGGGGAAACTGAGGCACGGGGTGGCTGGGGGAGAAGGAGGGATGTGCCTCCCCGGAGCACGTAGGGTGTCGGCGGGGGAAGCCGAGCCACCGCTGCCGGAGCCCGTCGGGGGTGAGGATGGTCCCCCCAGGGCAAAGCGGCGCTGCATCCCCTGCCTTCCTCCGTGCTACCCGGCAGCAGCAGTCTTCCTCCTCGTGGTGCCTTGCGGCCTGGGCAGCGGCGGAGCGCACGGACGTTGGGTTTACCAGCGGCTGTTTCTGAGGAATCACCGCTTTCCTTGGCGGCTCCTGAGGCAGCAGCAGGGGTGGGGGACGTGCCGGAGGCGGGGCTCGAACCTGCGATCCCCGGAGGTCGGAGCCCGCAGCCGGGCCCGGGGCCGCCCCGCGCATCCCTTCACACCGGCGCGGCCGGGAGGCAGCTGCTAATGGTTTAAACGAGGAGGCGGTTGCTTAGCAACACATAGGAGGCTCATTACCGAAGCCACAGTGATTAACAAAAAAGGGTATGAAAGTAAAATGGATTAATTATTTAATTAACTAATTGATGATCAACTTCTTTTTAATTATTCACTTAATTAAAGAAGTGTAACTACAACACTGCCCTTATCAAATGTGTTGATATACTGACAAGATTTCAAAGACAAAAAGAAGAAAGGAAAAGAAACCCCATATCTTCCCCACTACGTGCGCGGTAGATCTGAACCAAGAACCGCACGCAGCATCTCGGGACTCCCTGCCCTGGAGTTGGGATGGTGTCCCAAAACTTTCCAGTAAGGGGCTGGGGTGAGAGCCTCCCTTGCAGAAGGAGCAGCACCATCACTACGAGTTATATCTGTTTCCTGCCACCACACTGCAGAGCATAAATTCACCCAAGCTGTGCTGTAAGGAAGAGTTATGGAGGCCTTGCTGCCTCTTAAATCCGGGTTGATCTTTTCCTCTTAACTAGACAATGGTTCAGCTGCATCTGGTCAGACCCAGGAAGAGAGTTATGGATGGCTGTGAACTTCTCAGGGTGTTTTTTCCCAGGCCAAAGGGTTTGGCAAGGTCTGGAGTGAACGGCTCTTCCTAGGAGTGACTGAACTACATGAAGGGATGGGGCACATCTCAGCCTGGCGTCGGTGGTCAGATGAGAGGGGTGAGAATCTGGGTGTCATAACAACCCAGTACTTGTGCATGTGATGTATGAGACCCCTGGTTTACCAGGCAGGAGGTTGTGGCATGGGGACCATGGGGAGGGAGTGCAGGGAGTCTTGCCCCAGGGCAGCCCTGGCACCCACAGGGCTCTGCATCTGCTCAGAGATCCTTCTTCCCAAGTTGTGCTGGGAGACAGCAATAACCTGTAAGTGATTTTGCTTTCCCCAGGATCTGTGTTCTTCATTCTGCCCAGCGAGTGTCTGGTCTCCCTGCACTGCACTGATTTTGTTTCTGCTTTCTCTTTATTTTCAAGTAAACAGTGGGGCTTATCGAAAACATTCACCTCTCTTGATTAATTTACCCCTAATGACAAAGATGGCTCCACAATCAGTGGGTAAATGCAGGGAGTGAAATCTGCCTGGTTTTCCCTGTTAACATGGCTGGCGCTGAGCCGAGGGGAGGATGGTGCTGCAGGGACTCGATTGATTCTGTTTACTCGTTCAAGGTGTGATTGGATTTATTGTCAGTGTGAAGAAGACAAACTGATCACTTCTGCTCAGTGCAGTATTGGCAGGTCCAAGATCTGCTGAAGGAAGGGAAACTTGGGAGAATTCGCCTTGGTTTTCTAACCCTCCTCTTGAAACGGTTCTCCTCTGTGCACGGGGGCCCAGGAGCTCACCCAAAGAAACCTGGTACCCCATGGGCGATGAAGCCACCATTACTCCATGCTGAGAGGCTGGAGGTAACCGGGCATGGTGGGTTGGTGTGGCCATGTGGAACCCTGGGAATCTCAGCAGGAGCACTCTGTGTTCACAAGGATGGGGCTGCAGTGGCCAAGGTACCTTCCTGATGGCATCTGGCTGGGTGCTGGGTCAGTTTCCTTAGGAGACACTGGGAAGTCACTGGAGATGTTGGAAAGCAGAAATAGGCAGAAGAGCTCTCCCATCCTCATCAAAGGAGATAAAGCTCCCAGTGCCAGGCAGGCAGGCAGAAAGGCAGGCAGGTCAGTTGAGATGAGACAGTATGAGGATGGACAAGGTGGCCCAGCATCTCCCTCACCAATTCCATGTGCCTCCATTAGATTTTAAAAACATAAACCAAGCTTTCCCCTGCATTTAAATCATGTACCTAATCCCCTAACTCTCTTAATTAAGCAGAGGGAAGTTTAAATTGTTCTGACCATCTTTGGGGGGATTATATATTTCAATCATCACTATGGTATGGCTATTTGTGATACCACGAGATAGATAGGTATATCCATTGTATAATCAGGCATACAAATTATAATCCCCCCAAAGACATTTAATAACAATTTAAAATACTGACTATTGGACGTAGGGCATTGGCAGCTTAGAAATGAATGTGAGCAAAGGGTTCATTCAAGGACTTTGGATGCTTTATGCTACTCTGTCCTGCAGCTCTCCCTCCTGGTGTTAGGACCAGCTTTGTTGAGAAGGAAGGGGTTCCCATCTTCAGTATCCATCCTACACAGCAGCATCTTGTATGGATGCATTGCCCTGTCTGTAGATGGGGCTCAGGGTGAGCTGGACGTGCTCGGTACTAGGAGCACCTCCAGCTTCCCTACCAGCTTCCATCCCTTGGGATGCCATGAGGGTCTCATTACCTCCACTGGAAGCTGTGGATGTGCATCCAAGGGCAGGATGTGGTCTGATGCTGTCTAATTTTCTTGGAGCTGTTACACGGGGGTCCCCACTGACATTAGAGGGAGCTGCTGAAGCATATCGAGAGGAGATGCTAGGAGCACTGGCTCTCACAGGAAAACTGCTCAGGGGTGTCTCTGTAACTGTGAAATCAGGCCTTTTGAAAGCACGGATTATTGAGTGAGTAGATCTAGGCAGCTCCTTTAGGGCCATTAGTCCTCATATGCACTTGGTTATTTTACACTGAAAACGTACAGGGGAGATTTATAGCATTTTTAGGGGCAGGGGGTAAAAGGAGCAATTTTTCTGTTCCCTACTCCTAAGTGAAAATAGCTGCTCAAAATGTACTAAAAGAAAAAGAAAAAGACACATATGTCTAAGAAATAAAACCACGTTCTGACTCGACAGCAATAGCATCACAGGCTAAATTCTAACTCAGCAGAGTTTTGTAGGCTGGGTTTGTATGGCAAAGAACTTAAAACCTTATGCCTTAATTGGAAGGACAGGACATGACACAGAAACCTTTAAGTCTGTGCCAGGGAACTGTTATGAGTCCAAATAAATGGGCTTGGCAGGCATCATCCTTTACAGAAAGGCCAGTCCAGCTGAAAAACTGATTTCTTGTTACCCAGGCATGGCCTTAATGGGAGTGAAATGGCCCAGGCTCAGGCTCTTTATTAGCAAAGGAGACCAAATCCAATCCCTACAGCAGTGCCAAGGATCCCAGATTTGTCCTCTCCTTCATGATGATGACTGTGGGTCTGGTCTTTGTTTTCCTGGAGGAAGACCTCACTCCGGATCCTTCTCTTTGTGAGCAGGATGTCACGTTTGCCCCAGTGTCAGAGAAATCGCTGTTTCACAGCGCTCCTTGCCCTCAGAGAGAAAGCACCAGAGAGCAGAAACCAGGTCAGTGCTTACAAGGGATCAAATGCCCTGGTGATGGGCACGTTACACACTGACCTTGCCTGCTTGGGAACAGTTCCGGGCTTGTTGGTGTCAGCTAAGCTGGCTCAGACACTGGGTCTCCACTGCAGCCGTGCCCTCTCGCTCCCTGGCTTTAAATCAACTCCAGCTTTCCTATTTCTGTGAGCTCATCTTCCCACCATAGGAACCTCTACATCAAAGCAGCGCTGGGGAAAACACGCCGCTAACTTCTCTCAATGATCCTAGATGTTGTGATTACAGGATCCAGCAACTACTTTTCCAGAGCTCGTGAACTTCTTGAGGAATCTCCAGGGAATTTCTCTCTGGGGGAACTTTATATTTTTTCTTGCTGATTTTTAAAGTCTGCTGATAACACAATGTGAGGGTTTATTTATTTCCCTTTTTTAAGCACCAAACTCTTGATGGATGCTGGGTTTGTAGGAGCTGTAAATGTAAATTGTTTTTCCTCTGGCCACTTGTGTTTTATTTGAAACGTACAAAATCTGAGTGTGTAGTTCCTGAGAGCTGGCCTAGAGAACAGCAGCACTCCCAAGTAGTTTGTCTCCTATCAAATGGCATTAATAATTTAGTCTCTAATTAAAAGTGAGGTCAAACAATGAAAAATGACTGAGCTAAATGGTTGCGCTGTGATGTATGAAAGTGACTGGTGGGTTTTAATGGATAGAAGGAGCCTTGTTGTTTGTTTATGTACAAAACACTTTCAGTCAAAGACTGTGGGAGTTCCAAGGAAATGTATCCAACTACAATCTCTTACAGGTTACAGAGTCAATGTCTTGAACAGACAATTTTTACACACCTTTTATTTCCTTCAAATTGCTCAACTACCTGTAAAACAGCTTCTCTTAATGATGAGGGGAGGAAAAAAACCTGCTTTGATGCCTCTCAGGCTTGTTCGTCAGTTCATGTTAACACTCACAAATATCTAAGGGGATCTAAGACATGGGAAAGGTATTTTGAAGAGAGCTTGGGTTTATGTTCCGGAAGATGCTCTGGGTGCCTGTTCCCAGCATGCTTGTTGGCTGCCACTGCCCTGAGTGGTTTTGGGAAGAGCCTGTTGTTAGTGTGGTTATTTGTCAGCAGCTTTTGCCCAGAGCTAACCCTGTTCTGAACAGCACAGTGTTGTCCAAGTAGCTTCACTTCCAAAGAAACAGGGAAAGAACGAGATTGAAGCCCTTGATGTGCAGTGAGGGAACCCAAGAGAAGGAGGAACGACCCTTGTGGGAGTAGGTCCCAGGAACGAGGCACGGACAAGGGATATCTGACCCTCTGTCATGGTTCTTTCCAAAACCAGGGGTACCAGAGTCTCCAGCAAGGGCCTCATCCACTGGACCAGCCTTCCCACTGTACTGGTGGGGTGCACTTGGTGCTGCACTGTTCAAGGGAAATGGTGCAACACTGTGTTAGTGGGACAGACCTGACTTCATGGAAATGGAAGAAAGCTTCCCAACATGGGCACAAACACATCACTTAGTAGGTTCTCTGTGTCATCTAGGTGGAAGACTTCTGTTTCTGACCACTATGGGAGGACCATAGAAATGTATGTGATTGGATGTCTGGAATGCTCCACTGGGGACATTGGCTTCCGTTCACAGGGCTCCAGGGCTAAGGCATTGACTCCCATGCATATTGGCTCTTGGGGTTATGCAGATGCCTTTACAAGATGACTAAGTAGAGGGTGACAATTTCTTTTGATTATGATAAGCAAAATCAGGATCTTCTATCACAGATCTGGACCCAGAGGTGCTATGTGTCATCCAAGCACAACAGGAGAAAAGCTTCTACTCATTGAGGTCATAGCTGGAGGTAGGAGTAAGTTCAGACCCAAGAAGCCTACACTTCTTTACATTACCATGTGTAACCAAAATAGGAAAACAAAAGTCCCCACTTCTAAATATTTACCCTTTATTTATTCACAATTTTAGCTGACAATCTTCATATACAAAAGACCGAAAGTTGGAGTTTTGCACCTATTCCATTTAACACCACTTAACTCCTGGCATTGGCCCAACATGTCTCCATTAAGTGGAGACTTAGCAAAAATTGTCCCAATTAAGCAGCAGCACTGTGATTTGCTGTTGTTAGGCTAAACTGGTTCCCTGGGAGATGTCCTAATGAGGTATCCATCTTGATTAAGTGCAGCCCCGTGAAGTGCTTCCCAATTAAAGGACAGACTATGCATGTATCTTATCCAAAATGTAAAAAAACCCCAGTTATTGGTGGTGTCTGTGTCCAATGGGGCTCACTCACCCATGGACAATGGCATGGGAAGGTGCTGACCAGACCCACCAAAAGTGATCATGGGCTGCCAGCTCTAGCTTTTGTATTTAGGTCTCCATTTTTAGGGTAACTGTAGAAGAAGGTTCAATGGGTGAGAGCCCAGCCAGACAGAGGTATCATTTCTATGTGCCCATACAGCTTTTTTATCACGGGCTGGTTGCGGGTTTACACTGGGGTCTTGCCAAACCCCCCTGATCTCTGTGTTTCAGGCCACGTTTCTGAAATGGGGCAAAAAGTACTGGAGCTGAGGAGATAAGAGTATTAGTGGTAGGAAGGATTCAGATATAATACAGATACAATATTTTCGTATGGGTGTGTGGCCATTGTGGCACATGGAGAGACAGACTGGAAGGCGGAAGATACACCTTCCCTTGCTCCATCTCTCTGCTGTGACTACAGACTGCTACTGTGGTGCCCAACAGCAGGGCAGGAGGGGAGTTGTAATGGGAAATTCCCACTGGTTTTAAGGGGAAAAAAAACCCCCAACGAACAACAAAACAAACCCCAAACTAACAACCCTTTCCTATGAGAAGGAAATGAAAGCATCACATAGAGGATGCGGGCTCCTCATACTGTTCTAAGCCTTGCCTAGGTTTGGAGCTGACCTTGCTTGGAGCAGGAGGTTTGAGCAAGGAACTCCATAGCTCCCTGCCAACACAGTGCTCTTGGTGAATCTGTGCTTTCAGGGCTGGGGTTAATGTGGGCTGTGGGGCTCTACCAACAGCCCCAGCTGTCCAAGGCTGCACCAAGGCTGCTGTTTCACTGCAGCAAGCACCAGATCTGCCCAAGGTGGTCACAGGCCTTGGTGGGGTGTGAATTAGGAAGGGTGAGGGGATTGCTGTAAAACCCTGGCTGGGGTTTGGAGAAGAGAGAAAACACATGTGAGCAAGTTTCCTCCCTAAGAAGTAAAAGCTTTTCTTCTTCCCTTCCAATAACTTTCACTTTAGTTTAAACCAACAAATGTCCATTTGTCAAGTGTTAATATTCACCCAATGTCCAGAGGACATACCTTGAAAGTTATTTATAACAGGGCTTTTATTTCCTTCCAAGGAAACAATGTTCTCATTCCATATTTCTTCTGTGCTACAGAATTGCCAATCAACTGTTTTGGAGCAATTTTAAATACAATTATAAAGAATGTGATTAGGACAAATGCAAAAGAAGTTAAACATAATCAATTCCTCAGTGCTGCCTGGTGGTTTACATTTTAGTATCATTTAAGGGGATTTGCGCCAACCTTTTGTAGTAGATTAAAGGCAGATATTTTGTTTGTTACAATCAAACCTATGATTTCGGTTTTATAAATTTTTAAAATATTAATTATAGTAGGAAAAGTACACGGAGGTGAATACATTAACGAGTTTCCTGCTTAGATAGCAACTATTTGGTGTTTGGCATTAGATTAGCGAGGAGCAGGTTGGGAATTTTAATCCACCTTGTTAAGTTATTAAATTTCCTTTATTTACAGACAGCTCTCACTTCCATTAACATTGTAACAGGTGCTCATTAACAATTTATCATGTGCAAGGCAGGAACAAAAAGAGCTTTTGCCACCAAGTTTTCTCTTCAGAGTGCCTCAGTTATATGATGTAGCTAAACCAATTCTAAATATTGTTCTACAACACACTCCAAACTTGGGCCCATGTGGAGAAATCAGTGATCTTTGAGTGTTTCACTGATGGTAGTTTCACTCTGTGTTGTTACAGTAAAAAAAGCTTTGTTTTAAAATGAGTTTCTGAAGGGGGTTATTTTCACTCTGAAATGTCTGCTACATTCAAAGTGTTTGGGTGCACGGAGGTATGGACCCGTTATTGCATCCCCCTAAATTCAGAACTTAAGTGAAGACTAATAGAATTTTAATATGATCTGTAATCACACTAAAAACTGTAGTTCAAAATTCCTGAGCATCACTTCAGTGCTATTGAATAGCCTTGGATCTAATTAGCATAACCATTTGCAGAGCCCTTGGAGTCCTATTTTCACAACCTTTTTATATTCTGGAAACAGGGGGTTTATCGTTTCTTTTCGGTTTTTGGCATAAGAGAAGGACACGGCACGATTTCCTTCTCCTTCCCTCCTCCCCACTCCCTCCTCCTTCCCATCCGCTCCTCCTCAGGCTGCTCGTGCTGCACGTACCATCCCAAGCAGGCACTTATGGGCCCATGGTGCAAACCTTAGGTTGGCTGTGATGCCCCAAAACCTTGGGGACAGCTGGAAACACTGGAAGCTTTTCTCCTTCTCCTAAAAATGATATTCTTGATGGCCTCATCTCTCTTTTTAACGCTGCCTTTTCCTTTTGGAAGGAGATGAGCCTCCTGCAGCTCTTTCAGTGCGGCCGCCTCTTCCCCATCCTTGTATCTCCAGGAACTGCTCTTCTCTTGGCAGCCAAGGGCTCACTCTCACAAGGTGGTTTGTTCTGGCAAGGCATCTGAATAGCTGTGGTCTTGGCACCACTCTTTATTTTGAAGGATAGAGCCCTCATTTGAGCCTCTGTCATTTGCAAGACTTCCAGCAATGCTGGTACATTTGTGATGATCCATAACACATGGGTGATTTAGAAGCGTTCCTCATGCTTCCAGCTCTTGCTACACCTAGGAATTCAAAGCCCAGCCTGGGATTACTTTTTCCAGTGTTATTTGAATTGTCATTCAGGGTTGGTGCATAACTCAGGCTGCAAGAAACTCCTGCAGTATCATGTTTTATTCCACGTAAAATAGCTTTGATGTTCTTAGAGCACACAGTGTGCTCCAGGATGGCTCTTACCTTGACTGATGCTAACTGTGTGTGTGATGAAAATAACTTTAATGCCCCACTGGATATATTCTGTTCAGTTTAGGTAAGAAAAGATTATGGGGCCCTTACAAATCTTAAGCAGACCCAGCTACTGTTGCTCACTGTCCACTTCATCACTGTTGCTTATGCACTCTCCTAAGGTGTGGTTAGGGGAGATGTTTCGTTACAACTGCTTCACAGTTCATCTCAGGTTGACAAATCAGCACCCTAACCCCCTTCATTGCCATATCTACTTCATTTCAAACAGTTCACGCCAGAACTGAGTGACCTCAGTAGTCTCATTTGTCCTGCCAAGGCTCACTTTATGCAGTTTATCTTCAAGAAGAAGAGGCAGAAAAATCACCCCTGTAAACCCAGTGCCACCAGGCTGATCTGTGGGCACTTGTGTCTAGTCACAAATATGATCAAACTCTTTGGCTTCTCCTTCAAAATACATTTTGTGTGTGTCTGACAATCCTGGTTTTAATGTTCATTTTGCCACTGGCAGTTTGTCTTCTTACTGATGCCTGGTGGCTGGTTTTCAGTGTATTTCTGAACTGTCAGTTTATTCCAAGCTGCAAAGTGATTCTCCCTCTGTAATTTGAGGACTTCTATGGATTGAACATCAAAGAAGTCTGTGAGTCTCGCTCTGTCTCTCAAGACTGATTCCTGCAATTAGAGTTTTCCTAAATCCTTTTTATAATTTATCATTGCTTTCACAAATCCGAGCCACAAAGTGCTGGATTCCTGATCTGTTTTATTTCCCTGCATGTCATGGCTGGTGTCAAGGGTTGGGACAGTTGTTTCTGGCTTTAGTGTGGGCTGATTGCTTTCTTCCGCATCTGGATTAACATGGTAGTGATTAGAAGAACCGGGTGTGAGAGGTCAGTTTGGGGTAGGTTTATCTTGAAGGATGTTTGCTTTGAAAGACCTTATCCTGCACCCCAGTTCTGTTCATCTTCAGGATGTGTATGAGGTAAGTGAGGTAGGCATTTTAATGCTGTCTCAGCAAATCTTCACATCTCATGTTGAACAAAGACCAGACAAATGTGGATAAAGACCAAGTCCTGGTAACTTTTCCCTGATCTTGAGTGGGATTATGTGTAGACAGTGTCTCTAGCCCTCATCTATGGTGTGAGTGAGGCATCTCAGTAGTATCCTCAGCTAGCATTGGTGTATGGAAGTCACTTGTGCTCTGGCTTGAGGGATTTGTCCTGCTGGGTTTGTTTGGTGTGGTAATGCCATGCTGCAGGCTTACCCCTGTCTGTGCTTCCTCCATGCTTTTCTAATCCTCACCTGCTTGTACCTGCAGCACTGGCATCCCTCACCTGTGTATAGATTCTGTGCCACGGGACAGTAAATCTGCGAGAGCCCCTTATTTTAATAGACATGTAAAATTAATGCATAGAAATGACGGTAAAAAGGGACACGGGCAGAATACCTCCCTGCTTCTGCTGCTATTCTCTTCTACTATCCATTTTGTAGAAGCTTTTGAATTGCTTCATTCTAACAAAAATCTTTCCACAGCAAAGATGTCTTTGATTGTGCTATTTTAGAAAGTCATTTTCCCCACCCCTGAAAGTTTTTATCTACAGTGCTTTGTATTCTCTCACTGACTTAAATAGCCTGGTCTCTCTCTCTCTCTCAAAGTAAAATAGACAGCGCCTTTGTTTATCCTGTTGGTACTTTAAACTACAATAAGATAAATGGGCACAATTATAGATGTGTACCAGAATAGGAACATGTGTTCTAGCATATGTGATACTAACCTAAGCAGACATCTAAATGTACTTCTCAGATAACAAACATTACAGATGCATATATTTATTAAACTCAGCAACAGCCCTTGCCATCCTTTTTAGCTACTTTTAAACAGCTGGTGAACTGTCAAAATCCTGTTAAATATTTTAACAAACCAGTTAAATATTTTTAGTTGTTTCTGTGGTAATAACAATTCAGGATTGAATAATCCGACTGCTTTTGTAAAGTGCTCAAGGAAGAGCAGAGGATGGTTTCATTTGGGTAGAAGTTTCAAGCAGACTTTAAAGGTGTAGGCTCAACTCTGCACCCTGGGACCCAGGGAGCCACGCCAGGCACCACATCACCTCTACCAGCTTCGAGCCCCTGTGATTTGTGGTAGGGAAGACTGCTCAGGCTCCCTCCTGTGGGATTTATCGCAGGTTAACACAGTGGATTAGATCATGGAAAGCTGGTAAATGTTTATTTATGGTGCCTGGGTGTTTATGATGCTCTTCTGCTCTGCTCCCGAGTTCCCTCTCAATAGACAAGGTCCCAAAAGCCCGGACAGCGTCACACGTGTGACTTCAGCTGCGTAGATGTGTGTGGTAGTGGGGCCTTTCGGTGCTGCAGGGCAGGCTGGAAGCTCCCAATAGCGATGATTTATATCACTAAAAGTCAGAAAGGATTTGCAAACCATCCGTTCTATTGCTGTTTAAGTGCAACAGAGAAAATCCACAGTGAAAAGGCACAGGGCAAGAGCCTTTTTATTTTTAATATACATAAAAAAGGTATTATAACATGTGAGCGGGAGATAATGACAGGTGAATAAAAAGAAAGACAGCGACATATCTAGCAAAGTGTCAGATTGATAAATAAATGAACAAAGACAGGAGAATAAAAGGCTGTTATGAAATACATCAAATCTGATGTGATATGGATCGTGTTGTGGGAAGTTCAGTCTTCCTTTGCTGAGACAGGAGTCAAGGACAAACAGTTTGTCTGCGATTACGAGCTGTCCAGGCTAGTGAAATAAATACACCTAGAAGACGGCTCCATCCTTCCTTCTGCCTGGCTTTCGGCACAGTGAGTACCTGGAAAGTTAACAGGACACGATTTATATTGGGTGGTGTTTCCCATGCAGAATTATTACAAACTGCTTCTGAGTGGATTATGGGCTCTCATGCAAAACTAAGAAATAAAGAAAGCATGGTTCAGGTTGAGTCCTCACATCTAGGGTGGAGAAAGCGGAGCTGAAAGCCAAGTGAGAGGGATAGTATTTTGCTGTATAGAAGGAATGATTGATTATGCAGAAAGTGGGTTGTTTGAGGAGGAGCACTGCTGTCTTGCTGGAAAGAGCAGGAGAAACAAGCCATGGAGATGCGATAGATCTTGAAGATAAACCTCAGCATCACAGCAAAGCTCATTAGGGAGCAGTGGATGCCCAGGAGATGTGGGCACTGCTAGACAGCAGCACCTGCTTCGTCACACTGAGCAAAGCTAGCAGGGAGACAGAAGGGGTGGGAGAGGGACAGGGGATTCCATGGGTAGCAATGACCCCTCAGGGAAAGGATGGTGATGGAGGCTATCAGTGGGTCAAACACTCCTGCTGTAAACTGGGGAACCAGTTTGGAGAGACCAGGCTCAAGTCCTGATCTTCCTCCCATAGAGAAATCAATCACCTCAGGAGGTTAGCATGGGTCGGTCCAAGCTGGGGACAGCCTGAGGAATCTGCTTCCCAGCTGGGATGTGAACCCAGTAGAACTCACCAGAGAGGCAACAGCAGAGAAAAATCCACCTAGGGATGTGCAATACTGCAATACTGAAGTGACTGAGGGTTATAGAGCTGGTTGGAAAAGCAGGAATGAAGGATATCAAGAGGGATAGGAACAAAAGCAGTCTTTGAGGGTGTCCTCCAGCAAGCCATGGCAGGGGCTGTATTTACAGATGAAGATGGGCAGCTGTTCTTGTGGGAATGTCTGTGAGCAAAGCCTCTCCCCAAGGCACACAGAGGAGAATGGCTGAACAAACAGGAAAAGGCATTTTTGCTACAGTGCTCTCTGATGCCAAGTTGAACTTTCCTCCAACATTGGGAATAGTGAATTTACAGGAAACGGTGCAGGCAGAACTTGGGCCATTCTGAAGAACCCCTCGCAGGACAGCAGCAGTGATGGAAACGTACCCTGGACAAACTCAGACAGGCTACAAGCTTAAAAGGCTTGGCAGGAGCTGTGGGCAAGGAAGCTTTACATTTTCCAAACCTGGTTTCAAAGGAGGATTTTCCTGTTTTGAACCAGACCTGCAGTATCATAACCCGGTAGAGCTGTGTCAATTGTATTAGGGCTCCATCAATCAGCATTACTAAAATTCTTGTCTCTCTTTTTTTTCCTGCTTAAAATGGAGACCTATAACACATGCTGGCAGTGTTGCAAACATGGTTCTGACCTGCAGAGTGCTTTTGGCAGCAGGATTCCCATTCGTAGCTCACAGTCCTGGGTCCAAGGAGGAGGTTTCATTAGGAGACTCAGTAGAAAAGAGTTTCTTTGTCTCTGTCAGCTCTGCTTGCTAGCAATCACCAGGCAAGCAGCCTTCTCTATTAGGATTGCTTTCTGTGTCAAACACCTCATCATTAGAAAGTGAGGCTTGAATGTTATTCTTTAAGCCTTAGATCAACTGTGGAAGCTGAGATGTAATGGAAAAACCTGACGCTGGAATTTCTTGAGTCATTATCACAATTTATACTTAAAAGAGCTCCAGTTTTATGGCAAAAAGAAAAAAAAATCCATTCATTCTAATCATTGCAAAGCTTATTAAAAGGTTTCGAATATTATTTATTGCAATTCTGTACCAGTTCTAATTCACTCATTAATTTTATTCATCTTGAAACTAATTTTAAAGTTTCAAAATTTACCATAGCATTTTGAAGAGTTAAAGTAACTTCCAAGATGAATAGAATTAATGTTTTCTTTCCCTCCTTACAAAGTGGTTTCACCTTCAAATACAAACCATGACCGTACCGTGCTAATAGCTGCAAATGTATTCTCTGTTTAAGGTTTCAAACCCATTACTTGACAGCTGATGTGGAACATAATTTCACCAATACCAGGCTTGTTTTCAATGAGAGATGGTGCGGTCTCCTCCCAGAGCTGCAGCTTTCGATGCTTTCTCCAAATACATTTCTACAGCTGAGGATGTGGGATTAAGCTTTTTCCCCCCTCATTGCCTCGTCCTGTATATTTTCTATTTGCTCTATTTTCCCTCTGACCAAAGACTATTACAGGTCTGACACAGCTATTATAAATCTGGAGCATTTTCTGTTTGGGGAACATCTGGTTCCTAAGAAAACCAAGTGTTATTTTTCTGACGGCTGATGGAGAATGTTGGTGTTTAATCCACCTGTGAAGGCTGCTTATTTTTCACACTTCATACCAACACACAGGAGGTGGATGCTTCCTGGATCCCATGGCATAGCTGTGGTCTCAGCTTTGCCAGAACTGGCCTTAACTTCCTAAATTCTTCAGGTTACAAAAAGTTTCCCTCTTCCTCGCTAGGTTTCTACAGGACCTGAAGGAGCAGACATGGGTCTTGCTTTCACTGAGTGATCCCAAATTCCTTCCTGGAACAGGAAAAACCTTGACAGAAAACCCATTGGAAACTTTGTGAACAGAGGGTTTTCAATGGCAGTGGGCAGCCTGCTGGGGCAGACGGAGCTGGGGCAGTGCTGTGGTGAAGGTAACACCTTCTCAAACTGAAGGCTTGCTGTTGTTTGTGGTGTGATTGTTTTCATCTGAAGATGCTAAAGGTCCTCCATATGAACCCAGCTTTCTGATAAACATCACGCTGCCTTTCTTCTGGCAGTGAGATTATTTGCAATAAGAGTTTCTGGAGCTGTGGATGCTTTGTTTTTATGTTCTAAAGTGATGATGTGTCAGTAGCAAAAAGGCAGCAAGAGTGTTTTTCTGAGCAGCTTCAGGTGTGGTCTGAGATGTATCAGTGACTTGGAAAGGTCTGATAGTGAAACATAACTGAGAAACTGTTCTCATTTTGGATTTTGTAAGGTCATCACTATGTTCAACTTAGCTTAGCTCTCATCCTTTGCTATAGCTGCAGAGTGAAGAGGGGACATCCATATTCTGTGAATACAGAAATGGAGAAAGGTCCTTGGTGGGTGCATTTATCATTTGAAACCAACAAAGGTGGTATTTGTTTGAGAGTGAGTTTGAATCTGCACAGAACCCTTCTAGTTTTCCAAAGGCTGACAATGGGGAAGGTTCCCTTGGATGGTTTAGTCAGTTGGAAATACCAAGGAGACCCCTTTGCCATCTGTCAACCACAAAGGTCCAAGCTAGATTTGGCCAAGCTTCCTCTTGCAGCCTAGGAAACACCCCGAGTCTTGGTGGAAAGCCAGGAAGAAAACCTGAGAGGTTTGCATGGATAAGAGTGCAATTAGAAAATCCAGGGCAAACATGGATGGGGTTCTCCAACATCAAGACCCTCCAGAAACTTGGGACACAGTGTACCCACAACTGGAGATCAAGGTGATGCACCCCGGACAAGGGTCTGCAACTGGTAAATGAAGAGCTCCCCTGGAAGATCAGCCTCTGCAAAGGGTACCCTGGGCTCCTCCACAGTGTAGTGGCCATGGGTATAACGTGTGTAGTTTGCTGGTTGAAACCTCTTCCTGCAGGGAAAGTTTCTCCTTGTGGTGCTGGCCTGTTGGAGTGCTCTAAATACATTGCAGCAAAGCATAACTCTTTTTTATGCTTGTGGTCACTTGCCTCAGTTTTACATGTGGCAAGTCTGGCAGTGTGGGGTGTAGTGCAGGGGGCCCACAGTGGTGTCAGGGAAGGTGTCTGAGTGAAGCATTTAATGGCCTGCCTGGATTTATTTCCTGGCTGGAACATTTCCACCAGCTTCCTCTGGCTTTGCTGGAGCTCCAGCTTGTGGTTTCCTTATTTCTTTCCTCCTGAAGATTACTGTCTTCACTTGGAGAAAGGCAGGAGTGCAGGGAAAGATGCTGCTTTTGTGCTTTCTGCACATCGGAGATGAAAGTTCCTGCTGTTCCTCTCGACTCTGTGTACGGACCTTCTCCAGGACAGAAGTGGATGGGGCAGATTGCCTTTAGCATCAAGCTTAAGTGGATCTCACTCAGCAGCTGCTACAGAAAATGAAATACAGGTCTAAAGCAGGTGAGCACACCTGAGCAGCTGAATCTTGCTGGCACAGAGACACAGGCTGGGAAGATGTGGCAGAAGGGCTTCAGCAGGATGGAGGCACCAGGTCGGTATCTCAGCTCTCTGGTGGGTTTCCCCTCCATGTGCAGCCTGTGATCATGACCAGGAGTTCAGGTAGAGAATGAACTCTTTGTACCTCAGATGGGGCTCAGCCTCAAGTCTGAAAAAGATGCAACCCAGTTAAGGAGATAAGGACTTTGTCCCTGTGCCAGGTTTTTCTGTAGCTGATGGCTATGCTGACCTGTCTGGGTTTTCCCTGCCCCGCTGCCTTGCACAGCACTGCAGCAGGCACAGAAGTAAGCACCCATGAAGAGGGTTAGTGTCACCTCTCCTAGACTTTGTAAGTCTAAATGTTGGTGTCACACTCAGAGGTCTGCATCCATCCTAAAAGGTTCTGTTGCAAAACTGATTTTAAGCACTGTTTGCAAGGGAGGGGAGGTGTGTGTGTGTGGGGGGGAGGCAGGAGCTGGCAGCCGCAGTAACAGAGATGCTGCTGGATTGAGAAATGGGTCTCCGGCTTTATGCCTGATTGGGAAGTTTGAAAAAAGACATAAAAAGGGATTATGGTGCTGTTTGTCAAGCCAAAAAATGCAAACAGCAATTCAGACACGAAGAAAGCTGTCATCGCATGTGGCAGCGTAAGGAAACCGGCCAGAGAAAGGAAGCACTGTATTCAAAGTAACCCAGGAAAGAGCCTTAGAGTAACTCTCGGGCATCTGCCAGGTCAAGAAAAGCCACCAACTGACTTCCAGAGGCCTTGGCTGAGGTCCAGAGTTAAATCAGTTTCTCATCCCTAAGCTGCTGGGTGGCTGAGGATGGCTTTATGATATAGGATAGCCTTTACTGTTTAAAGTGTTGGCATTGAGTAGTAAATGTAGTTTAGCGGATGATGTGTTTCCTATTGCAGTTTCTTATTTCAATTACAAACACTGGCTTAATACAGCTATTACCAAACCGAAGCTTTTAAAATTCGAGGGGGAAAAGCTTCCCCAAAGTGAATGAATTGATCTGTCACTCATACAGACTGTCCAACATATCAGTTTGAAGCCAAAAGGCAGGATAACTTGAACCTCCAGATCTGTATCTCCAAATGCACGACAACAACTGCCTAATTCCTTTTAAAGAGCAGCAATAGAAAATAAGACTTTTGGTGAGAAGTCAATGGGAGTTACTTGGATTGTATTACAGGAAAGTGGGATTGAGAAGACAGAAACATAAGGTTTGGGAGACAGAGCTGGTAGATAAACTCATATTGGATTTGTGCTTCTTTCTTTTTAAGAAATGTTGCCCTTATCATGCCACTCGTTTTTAAGCAAAGCTGTCAATTGATTTCAGAGGGGTAACCTGCCCAAAAATCAATAGCAGGAGATGCCCCCATGTATTCA
The DNA here is from genome assembly GCF_012275295.1 of Melopsittacus undulatus. Lineage (NCBI taxonomy): Eukaryota > Metazoa > Chordata > Aves > Psittaciformes > Psittaculidae > Melopsittacus > Melopsittacus undulatus. Next base: position 5,824,417 of record NC_047534.1, on the reverse strand, counting down.
CCTACTCTGATTTGATTATTGATTTTTAACAACTTTACAGATACTAACAAGCAAAATACCACAAAAAGTCATTCTGCAAGTTTAAGTGAGGAATTCCCTGAAAAAGAAGGAATTTTGCAGTAACCACCCTCCAAAATGCAAACTGTTTTGCTCTCCAGGAGAACAGGTACAATGTTTTTTCCCCTGAGTGATCACCTGCCCATCAGGAAATTGGGAGTGGGAGGGGTGCAGGGCAGGCTGATTCTGCAAAGCTGTCTGCTAAAGCCCTGATTACTGTTATCAAGCAAAGAAGCAGTCCAGTTTAAGCTGCTAAGGTTTCTGATAGCAGCAACAGGTTATAATGAAGGAAAGCAGAGGGAAGCGTGAATGAGGGACTATAGACTCTGGTAAAGAGCGGATTACACTGAAGGTACGTTCTGGGGAAGAGACTGCATATTTCAGAGCAAGGCAGCAAATGGGCTTAAAAATAATCTGAATTTCTTTCCCCCCCCCCCCTCCCTTCCAATCCAACAAAGTGTAAGATGTGTAAGAAAGTGTAAGATGCTTGTGGAGGGCAGGTCAGCACATCAAACAGGCTCTGTTTGCACTGCTGGGACCAGTGATGGAAAGATCCTGCCTGCCTGGGGCAAATCAGGAAGGTTAAAATGTGTGCTCTTACTAAACTGGTGCTGGTGGTGTGAGGGTGTTTGTGTATATGGCCAGCACCTCTCCAAGACACATCATCATTCACCTGCTCTTTGGCCTCACTGCATTTTCCAGTTGCAGTGGATGTTGTTTTAGCAGTCCTTTGGTCATTGCAAAACACTAAGTATGCCAAAGGAAGATGTTTTGGATACCCTTCTCCTTTTCAGGGTTTGCTGGAAACTTTCTGTGAGGTGAAGCTAAAGTTGAGGTTTTTAACATAGAATCACAGAATCATAGAATCACAGAAGAGTTTGGGTTGGAAGGGACCTGAACTCTCATCCAGTCCCAACTCCTGCCATGGGCAGGGACACCTTCCACTAGAGCAGGTTGCTCCAAGCCCCATCCAACCTGGCCTTGAACACCTCCAGGGATGGGGCAGCCACAGCTTCTCTGGGCACCCTGTGCCAGCGTCTCAGCACCCTCACAGGGAAGAACTTCTTCGGTGGCTTCGCATGGTGGCTGCTGGGTTGTGACCAACCATCCTGGGAGGGCCCTTTCCCCTGTGATACCTGGGTAAGTCACCTTGTATCTACAGCAAGGCAAAACTGAGTGCATGAGTATGGGGTGGGTTTACCATGATTGTAGTCCAAATCCCATTTTAATTGGAGGAGTCTGTCTATCACCTCTGTTATAGGATTCAGTTTGGTTTACAGCACAGAGGAAAGCCTCCAAACGGGTCAAAATTCAGGAGGAACGCTGAGTTTTTGCTCTTCTTACACCATGAGAGTGATTTTAGCAATGTCAAGATGCACCCTTTACTAGCCAGAGATAAGGCAGTGCCCTTTGCTGTCTGAAGATTGTATAGGGCTTGTGTTCTTGTCAAATGGAGGAGAGATGCAGCATCCCTCTCTCAGCTGAGCCTTTGAGCAGGCACTGATACGTTTATAAATGGCATGTGATAAGCTCTAAAAATGCCACTTTGAAATTGAACTCAGAGAAGTGTGAACTGTCTCAAACAAAAGCGATTCACCTTGGTCACTTGACAAGTGCAGGAGGAATTTCTGACAATGGAAAGAAAACTGAGGCAATGCCAATCCATCGGGCTCCCCAAAAGCTTCAGTGGGAAAGGAGCTGTCCTGGTCCCCACTGTCCTTGCAGAGCCTTTGCTCCTCTCTTAGCTGTTTTCCTTGCTAATGGGGAGGATAGCTCTGAGCAGGTAGAAGAGCTTGGGATGCATCAGCAGTGTTCAGGGCAAGGTATGGGATCCTCGCAGCCATGACTTGCTTGTCTCTGCTTGGTACCAACTCCCTGCACTGGGTACCCCCGTGCTGAGTGTACCTTGCCTGCCACAGAGAGCAAGTGACAAGTGCCCTGTATGCAAACTGTCAGAGGCAAACACACCAAAAGCAGCTTCTTCACGAATTAGACACAAGTTTCAGCTCTGCTCCGGTTATCACTAGTATTGAGTATGGACTGTCGCAGCCTGGAGAACTGGGGTTTTAATACACTCAATGCACAGTGTCACCCTACTGGAAAGAGGCTCATCAGAACATGGCATGTCAGTTGTCACTTCACCGGGAACAGATGAAACCCTATTATCAGTACACTGTCTACAGGCTTCCGCTGCATCAGAAAACAGCTCGTCGGTGCAGTGTGTACAAAGATGTCACTGGTTTCACACAGGCTGTTACTGCAGCAGGGAGCTGTGTGATTAGTACAAAACGCAGGAGCAGGGGGTGAAGGAGCAGCCTGGGGTTTGCTAGGAGCATCTTCTGTGCCTGGTGACAGGCAGCAAAGGGTGGAGGGGAATGGACAGTTTCCTAAAGACCAGGATTTGGTTTCTCTTGCGTGCTAGATTAGGGCTGCTTAGCTTGGGCAAACTGCACTGGGGAGGCTGAAAGAGACCAGAGACACCTCACTATGCTGCTCTATGGGGTTGTGGTGCATCTACTGGGAACAGGGTTTGGCCTTTGGTACACAAGAAGGAAGAACATGGTGAGTTCCAACACCTGCTAGACCACTGCTGCTGCTAACCCCACCAGTGACATCTCAGTCCAGTGCTGATTCCTTGCTCTAAGAATAACAGCCAAGAGTCTGTGAATGGCATTGTCCTGTGTAGCAAAGTCTATCTAGTTTCTGGAGCCCATGCTCTGCAGATGTTCTCCTCATCTGCCCCACTTCTCCCCCAGCACCACTCGGCTAACTCCTCAAGCAGGATACGCTAATCCCGTATTTCTCTGACAGTTACTTTCCCCAAAGCTGTCTCGGAAACGCAGGTGCCGGCACCCCTCCCTTCTTCCCCCCAGCCCAGGGACAAGAGATGGCGAGCGGCTTTCTCTTGATTGTGTCGATGGGAGATGATTTTCAAGGTGAAATTTCTAGTTCAGTTGAGTCACTTTCATTCAAGGCGATGAGCAAAATGTCACCCCCACACTGAACCACACTCAATGCGCTGTTCTCCTATTGCATTTAAATTTACTCCACTTTTCCTTTCTGACACCTGTTTAAATCAATATCTTCCTCTCCAGGTCGTGGGCAGAATGTGCCTGGTCTCTCCGCACAGCGCTTCTCAAATCCACTAAAATCAACACAATAATTGAAATATTTTCAAGCTGATTACACCGCTGCCTGAGGCTAGGCTGGTTGCTAAGGGTAAGCTCCCTGGTTGCTAGGGGGAGTAAATCATCTTGCATTATTTGATTTTTGTTATAGATATGAAACCGCTACTCCCTCGATTAAATGTCTCTCAGTCTAACACCTATGGGACCTGGGGAAAGAGAAAAGAAAAGCAGCAACCTTGACCCTGTCAAATAAATATCTCTAACTTTTCCTGTCCTCCGGCTTCCAAACCAAACCTGTCTACTGATTTTTCCTTTTTTTTTCTTCTTTTTTTTCTTTTTTTTTTTTTTTAACCTGACTTTAAATAACAAAGCTGTGGGGACAAGCAGATGAAGAGAGGAAGAACTGTCTGTTCCATTAGAGGATCTCTCAGCTTGGCTAAACACTCTCTATTTACTCCAAACATAGCATGATGGGGAGCTACAAGGATCTAATAGCCTTGAAGATGTAGAATTGCACCAATTACAGTTCCTATTCAGCCCACAGCTCACGAGACACCAGCTGAAAGCGCAGGGCCGAATCCTGCTCCTGGGTCTGCAGAGTGCAAATCTGGGGCATCTGCGTTGCAGAGATGGATTTCTGATGGAGCAGAGTCCTGTTGGACACTGCAGATGTGAGCTCTCCAGGAGCGCAAATATGTGCAGGGAGTTTTGCTGGTGGAGCAGGAGCTCCTGATGCAGTATGAATAAGAAAGCAGTATGTGGGGCAAATCCCTGTGCCATGGACATTTTAAAGAGCCTCTGCTCCTCCTGGGATTTCATTATTTTCTTAGTGCAACCAGCTCTTGGATGGAGGTATTATCGCTGTAGGGTCCCCTCCAAAAACACTCAGAAATTAATGTGATCCAGTAAATCTATTGCAATTCACTGGCAGGACCAGAGCTATAAGAGCCTCTTCTGCCATTTGGGCTGGAAACAGCCAGCAGCCCAGGGTGTTTCTGAAGCAAAAGGTTACAGAAGGGAGCTGACTTGGTATGAAGTCTTGTTTGCCTCCTAAAGTCTCCTATTCATCCTCACAACTGCACTTGGCTGCCCCTTTGCTGCCCAAAATTCACCTTCTTAAGTGAGAAAAGGGAGGTACAGAAATGTAGTTCAGCTGTTTGCCTGAGGTTGTGCAGCCAGTCTAGGTCCCATCCTGACACCTTTTCCCTCTAGCTGCCATGGCATTACCCAGGGAGGAATGTGCTGCTGAGCCTGCCTTCTCATCCATTACCATGTTCTTCCTTCACTGAACCTGTTTCTCAAAGGGTAGGTGTAATCCATAACGGAGAGGAAAAAATAGCTATGTAAATGTTGTAAACCCTTTAGTTGCAACTATATGTGACAGCAATATCACCTCTGCCATGTCACCTGGTCCCTCAGCTGGAAATAAGGATGAAAATGCTGTGAAATAAGTGATGTCAAGAGCTTCAAAAGCTGCTGGTGAAATAGATGCAAAGAAAGAAGCATGAAGGTCCTCACTGCAAACCTGGTAAATGAGAGGCTGGTGGTGAACAGCGCTGTTAGCACAAATGAGCTGGGCCAGGCTCAGACCAGTACTGGCTATGAAGAGCATCCCTGTGTTAAACACCATGTCTGACCGCTGTTCCTGCTGAGCTATGCTAGTCACAATGGTAATTTTGGGGGTTATTGGTCAATGTATGTGGAAACATGCAGGGCATGGAGGAGTGGGATCACCAGGAAAGCCCTGTAAACCTGGAGGACACACTTCCTCCAGCTTGGCTTTGTGTTCTTGTCCTTGTTTCCCCAAGTTTGCAGGCAGGATTCCTCTGCAGGGCACCTGTACCTGTGCCACACATTTCATGGGAAATTCCTGCAGCATTAAAAGCATTGCAATCTAAATGATTAATTGTTTAATATATTGCAAGCTGGTTACCCCTCCTGGATGTGCCATGTAACAAATGGAGTCAGCTGAGATCTCACAGTAGAGAGCTCCTTGTTTGATTTTTAGCCAGTGAGTGCTGTTGGTTTGAGCTTATAACTACAGCCCAATGCTGCCACCACCTCGTTCAGCATCTGCCCTGCTGGTCCTGAGCTTGATGTAAGACATGGAAGTGCTGCTGAAGGATGGGAGCAAACTGGTCCTTCAGCCAGCAATCAAGATGGGAGGTGTCAGGCAGGGCAGCTCCTAACTGCAGGGATCAGAGAGGAGCAGCCTGGAATACCCCAGGGCAAGAGAAATGCAGGTAACAGGGGTCTGGGCAGATGCTTAATCAAAGTTGTTACATCTTTTTATCAGTTGTGCAAGGACTTGAAGTAAAGCCAGAAGTGTATAACTCAATGGAAATGTTCCGTACCTGATATATAAGGAACACACTTAGGGGATGCGATGTGGTGTTTCACTTACACCTTTAACTTACTTAAAAATCCATATTAAGTATAATTTCTATTTCAATATTGTACAGGTCACACTTTATGTTAAGGTTCCATTTATAAATAATTTATAAAGATTAATAGATGTTTTAATCAATAGCTAATCAATAGTGCAGTGACAGGCAAGCCCACCAGAGGGAATTGCCCCAATCGTTGCAGGCATTTTCCTCTGGCTTGGTGACATTTGACCCTTGTTCTGGGCTGGGACTGAGGAGGGATGCCATCAACAGTGGTGGGATGCAGCACTTCTCCCATCACTGATGGTAGGTACCCTATGGTCATGGGGCTTCCAAGAGGGAGGCAGCTGTTAAGGGTTTGGCTGTGCTACAGGGTCCAGCAGCCCTGTAGGGTGAAGCAGTCCTTTCTGAGCATCTCATCACCAGCTGGAATTTCTGGGAGGGATCTGTATTCTGCACATGGGAAACACATTTTGCTGAAACCTAGATATGACTTCTTAAAAGATCCTACTGAGAAATAATTATGTATATTTTAATACATCTTTTTGTCACACACTTTAAAGACTCATGCCCACATGGGCACTAGAAGGAAAATCTAATTATATCTTAAAAGAATATAGACAATTTAAAGGAAGACAAATACTAATGTTATATAAATTGATTGGTCAGAAGTTTCCAAAGAGAAGAGGTACATGCTCATTCCCATTGGAATTTCAGGAGGAACTAGCTGTCTAATTCCCTCCTGAGTCAAATTCCTGTAAAAAGCTTCCAGAGCAGACCCTGTAGTTGAATATTAAGTGACTTTTTCATGAGTTCTTCTTTATGTACCATGATCCTGTTAATTCAACTGGCAATGCTCAGGTGGCACAAAGAGCCCTCAACTCCTTGACCACCCTGGAAACCCAAGTGAAGCCATTTAGCACAGCCCAGAGCCAACATCTTTGCCTCCAAAACCTTCTCTGCACATGAGTCTTTGAAGAAGTTTTCCATTTTTAATGGCCAGAAATATCTGCCTGCTAAACTTTAACTACAACCATACCCAAAGCCCGTCTGTCTAGCAGCAGGTGGGCTAGTGAGAGTCACAGTCCTGCTGGGATACAGCCAGCTGTTCCCAGGAATGAATCTCAAGTAAATTAACAAACACCACACAAACCTGTCAATTGAATCATTCTTGATTACTATAAATGCTGGGTTACCCATTAAGGGCTTTCTTTCCCCATGCAGAGGGTGTTGCTTTCTGCACTGTGTGTGTAACTGAGGCAAGTGACACCCTATCCTCTGGACGGAGGGTCTGCTGGTACCCATGTAGGGCAGCCAACTCAGACCAATGAGTCTGAAGTGGTGGAGAGGTTCAAAGTCTAAAGGTTCTGTGGGCTATCAAACTGCTCATGAGCTATTTGGGGATAGGTCAGAGCATCCACCATCCTGTACCTTTTTCCTTTTGGAGGCTTCAAAGTGGATCGAAATCCAGGACATCCCTGCATGCACCAGCCATTTTCCACTTGGCGGGAGGACACTGAGAGAACATCACCTCTGTGGAGATGAGAGAGCTGCCAACATATTGAATTGGATGCAGAAGATCGTTTGATACCAGATAACAGCAGTTTTGAGTGGCTTGTAGACATCGTATAATAATCAGGGTGCTGGGTGAGAAGCAGAAGGTCTTGGCTCAACATCTGTCCACCCAATGTTTGATTTTGAGATTGAGCTTTGATGGTGTGTCCAAACCTACTGTGCAAAATTAGAGACCTCTTCTTGTGGGTGGAACAGCAGCCAAATCCCTGACTGCCAGCAAAGCCATGGCAAAATCCAGCTGGGTTGTCTGCTTGCGCTGCCTGTGAGCAATGGGTGTCCTGAAGTGAGGATATGGGAAAGCTAGAGATGACCAAGCTGTCTGAGCAGCAAAGAAACAGGGTTTTAAGAGCCAGTTGAGTGAGATGAGGCAGTTGAGAAACACAGAGAAGAGAGACATGAGAGGGTTGGAGGCTGCTGATGCAGCCAATAAAAGGGACTTGGAAACAACAGAAGGGAAAGCAAAAACACATTAAAGGAGGAAGAAAATGGACTGTGAAGAGATAAGAGACTGAGCAAAGCAAGGATGTGGTCTGAGAAAAGCTGGAGAAGAAACCACAGGGAGGCAGGGGAATGGTTGTGAGGTTCTTGAGAGTAGAGGATGGAGGGAGCACCAAAAAGACCATCCTGGCCACAGAGCAAGAGCTTTGGGTCTCACTGTCATCTTCCCCTGGTCGAGCAGAGGCCTGGCCAGCAGCTGATACTCCCTTTGTGCTGTATGAAATGTAGCCTATTGCTTTCAGCTGCTGAGGGTGGCAGATTGGACCTGTGGAGAGGAGTATTGAATGGCTGCATAAGACATTGCTCATACTTTCAAAAGGATTTGACTGTTGGCAGTCTTCAAATCAGAAATGGCCTTAAAACTGGTTAACCACCTTGTTTCGGTGGCATTTGTTCAATGTCCCTCTTTGTTCTTGTAGGTGGTAATGGGAAAGAGCAAGGAGGAGTTGTACAGCATCACCCTGATCCCATGCAGTGGAGCCTATTGGGATAAACCAGTGTCCTTCCCATGGAGGAAACATCCTGCTCTGTGCAGCACAGCAGATGCCTGGGCAGAGCAGGAGCCCCCATAGTGCTGGGGGTCACCCCTTTCCTCCACAGGACCAGTTGTGCAGGAGGGCTGTTGCATTGTGCAAAGCTCTTGGTACATGTCCCCAGATGGTCTTCAGGCCTGATCCTTTGCCAGGTCCCTGTAGGGAGTTTCAGCACTGGGGCTGGTTCGTTCAGCTTTGGGCAGCCTGAGAATATGATACATCCCTAATTGACAATTGAACCTCAATTTAATTCCATGCAGGTCAGCAGACCTAGCGCTGGGTTTCTGCTTGTGTGAGAGCACAGTCCAAACCACTCTGATTTCAAGGACTCATAACCAGAGCAGCCCCCATACACTTCAAGGAGTGCAGGATCAGTCCCAGGGTGAAAGATTTTGCTTGGGAGGGTGCGTGGGAGAGGCAGAGTGGCCGTAACCTTATCAGTGGTAAATCTCTGTCTGTCTGGATATTAGCAATGTGTTTTCCCAGCTGCGTCAGTGTATGTGTTTGTGTATACAGACTCAATTTATGTCATTTTGTAAGCAGATCAGTGTTTGTGCCAGACTCCGTGCGATTTTGTGAAAGGCGTGCTTACATGTTTGGATAGATTTAATAACAGCATGCATGTGAGCGTGTTTATATTTAGACAGGCTCATGGGAAAGGCTTAGCACACAGGGAAACGGCATGAAGACGGCCTGGCTGGGGAGGGTTTCTTCTGGAGGCTTGCAGATTGGTCTGCCTTTTGCATGGATGGCAACTAGGTCTGACCATGCCCATGTGTGGGGCATTCCTGACCCCGTGTCCCAGGCTGCTTTGTGGCTGGTGATGCTCCCATACAGGGAGGGAGAGGATTTATGTGTGTGTAGTTGGATGTGAAACAAGTGCATATGCCATTTCATTTTGGTGGGTGCCTTGGGAAGATGCATTTTTGAAGATTTCCAATGGACAGATACAGAAGGGTGATGGTTATGGACCCATAACAGCATCCCATTGTAATGCTCCAAAACTCAGTATAGCTTCAGGGCACTTCCCAGCACATCCCAGTATAGCTGAGGCACCACTTCACAGAGTCAAGCAAAACTGTCTCACCAAGAGCTTAGCCTTAGCCTGCAGTAGGTTTGCTGTACACTGAGGCCCATTTGTGGCTTGAGACAGCAGAGGCACTGGCTGTTCAGTGCCACGCGTGGTTTCACATGCTGTGCCTTGCAGCGGGTGCGTTGTACTCACACACACACACATTTCCAACAAATACCTTTCTGTATTTGAAATATCTGTGCTCACCTCATGGGGCTGCAAACAGGGTCTGCCATGGGATGGCCTCGGGGTGGGTTTTGCTGGTGGGGCGCATTGGGGTGCAGAGGTCTGGGTCCCCATTGTGCAGCTGTTGAGGACAGAGGCATCGTGCTCCCATGCCCCAGCCCTGTCGCCCTCTCACTTGGCCACCGCCCTGACTTTTGTCCTGCCGTTTGACATCTGTGACTTTGAAGGCAACCCATCCCCAGCGCCAAGCCCTGCTCAGCCCCACCACCCCGGGCTGCCATCCAGCAGCATCTGCCAGCCCCATCACCACCACCACCAGCACCCCCATCCCGCTGGCTCCCCACCTCTCAGCGGTCCTCTGCGCTGGCGGGCAGTGAGCAGGATCAATAAGACACCTCCGACTCCTCTATTTACAAACTAGCTGCCTTCAGCAGCCAGGCTGTTTAAGCACTTCATTCCCATTCAGGAGGGCCATCTGCTGCCTTTTGCTGTAAGTCTCTCTGAAAACCTCAGCCTTGACAAGCTCGAGATATGTCAGCGCAGTTATCAGCGGAAAGCAACATCTGCCGTGCCTGACACCCACTATTGTAGGCCATTTAATCTGTCCCCCTCCTCCCTTTAACTGCAGACAACAGCTCCCTATATTATATTTTCCCACTCAATTAGCACTATCATCCTGCTGAAATAGAGGCCAATTTACCTTTAATGACATCATTGTTAGGAGAGTGGCAGCCCTGGCCGGTGGCTGGCGGGAGGCAGCCCGTGTTCCCGGCTCGGCGGGCGTGCGGGCAGCGAATCCGCGCTGCCTTCACCCCGACCGCAGACATTGTTTCCGACAGTTCTCAGAGTCAGTGTGGCGGAAAATTGAGTCCAGATTCATTAGGTTTTTTTCCCCCTTCTCCTCTCCCATCCCCCCCCCCATATTTTTTTTTCTCCCCGTCATGCGCTGCTCAAGTCAGTTAAATTGATACATTTCCTAACAAAATTGAAGTGCTTTGTGCTGCCAGCGGAAAGCCTGGTGACCCTGTGCGGCCCACCGAGCAGCCAAAACGAGTTGATGGATCCATTAGGCCGCGTAGAATGCCTTCCCCCTCTGCCTCCGCTCCTGAGTGACACTGTAAATCTGAACCAATTTCAGTCCCTAATCATCATTACAAACCCCTCCACTGTTCATTTATTACTCTACAATTCTAATACAGCACACGGCTGGGTCAGCGCACGGGGAGCTGGCGCGGCTGCGGAGACAGGCTTAAAGAGACCATAATCCTTCCCAGGTTTTATCGGGGAAGCAAACCTCATTTGGCCTTCCCTGGTCCCTGCATGCTGCCCCCCGCCTCTGGTCCAGTGATCAGATGATGTCTGCCTGGCCTGGTCATGGGGAGTATGGCTCCAGAGCCGGGAGGAGCTGTGGGGCAGAGGGGAAGTGCACATCTGTCAGATGCAGGAATTGAAGCACGCCATATGAACCCTGGAAGGTGCTGGAAGCCACTCGGGCCCCTTGGCTGTGTTATGGACAGGTATCTGATGGGTGCTGTAACCCTACAGTCACTTAAAACAGTTGTGCAAAGAGGGTATTTGGGTTGGTAAGGAGCTGGCATGTGCCTGGGAAGGACCATGGAGCAGGGGGATGTTGTGAACTAGGTTTTAGTGAGGCTGTCCATCAGTTTTGGTTAAATAAAGGACATTTTTTGGAGTTGAAAAGCCTCAGTGGACATCCCTGTAGGGATGGCTCCTCCAGGCAGAGGTAAGAGAGGTTGGTGAGACCCAGGTGATGACAGCTCACAGCTGCATCCCACTTGGCCACCCCTGTGTCAAAAGATGCCACCTCACTTTTGCCAGCTTGGCAAAACCTCTCTCTGGCTACCAGATCTCCAGAATTGGAGAGCGGATGCTGATGGAGTGCTTGACCTGCTAAGAGTGTTTGTGTGCCTGGATCGAACACTTTTCCAACAGGCTGCTGAGGAATTTGTTTATTTGATGTAGCTGATACTATTTTCCCCTCCCTTTATAGCAACATGCCTATCAACATCTCTGTAAGTGTGAAGCAATCAAAGAATTTATAAACCCACCTCGTGAATAATCAGATTAATGGCATGATCAGACATGACTTGCTGGCACCTGCGATTGCTGTGGGTGAAATCAGCAGTGGCTGGGACACTCATTGCTGGAGCAGGATGTGTTGTGTGGAGATAGGCTTGAGGACCAAGGTAAAAGATGGTGAGCAGGGTGCAGGCACCAAGAGTCCTGAGTCTAATCAGAGGCTGATCAGGAGAGTATAGAACTATGAAACCTGTGGCTGAAGTGTTCACTCTCTTCCCAGGTAGGCTTTACCTGTGAGGGTGTTTCTATTGAGAGTGATGTTCTTCCTTGATGGGACAAGAGAGCAGGAACTGTAGTCTTGCAAAGGACTGTGACGGTTGAAACCCTCTTTGCAACTTGCTCCTTCAATAAAAGCCTGGGTGGCAAGACTGGACCTCATGGAAAAGACCTGTGCCTTCATTGGGATGCCAAAACCTGAGCTCTGACCATGGATCTGCCTGCACAGAGGGATGTCAGACTCCAAAATAATCAGTTTTTCTGCTGGTGACAGCCAAAATGGGGCTTTTGCTATAGCTCATGAGCCAGACGAGCGTTTGACTTCCTGCTACAGGGTCCTAGGCTTGAGGTCAGCCTCATCTGGAGAGAGACATGACAGCTATCATGGCACCAGGGCCAGCCACATCCCTGTCAGCCCTGGCTGGCACAGTTGTCTCTCATGCTCACAACAAAACTTCCCAAAGCTTTTTCCTGCCCATGGTCCTCATTAAGAGCAGCAGCAGTTTGTCATAAAAGGAAACAGCATTTAAAAACATGTATTTGAAAGAGCAGCCCTGAAGCCAGGGGAGGCTGGTTGTGGGGCTTCCTGTGGAGATTTAACCAGGGTGAACAACTCTTTGCTTCAAAAAGGTCTGGTGACCTCCTCCTGCTGTCTTAGCCCCACATCAGAAGCAGGACAGGATCAGTTTGCTTCCAATCCAAAGAGGAGAGCAGCATCTTGGCAGTGATGGCACCACTATCTGTAGGCAATGGCCATGTCTTTTAGGAAGGCTCTCTGCTCAAGTCCTTACCAGGTCAATCTGTGGTTGAATCATCCTCTCCCCATCACCCCCATGGTACAGATATTTCTGTGGAGCTGAGCCACCCACTGGCCCTGTGACAAAGCTCATGTACATCAATGTGCTGTCCCTTAGCATTTCCTTTCTGCTTACAGCCCGTTGGATGCCTCTCAATCCACACTGTTGTTAATGCTCCTATCTAAGACAGTCCGGCTTAGTTTCTCAAGTAGCATTTTGCAGCTAGGATCAATATCAAATGCTTTGCTGAAGTCTAGATGTGTTACATCTTCTGTGAGGCCTTTCATCCACTAATTTCGTAATTTAATCCAAGAAAAAAAAGCCCATATCAAGTTGGTCTGGCATGACTTGCTCTTTATAAACCAATGTTGTTTATTGCTTGTGATTCGGTTATCCTCTAGGTGCTTTCAAACACGCACCAAACAGCCTATTAATGCCTTCTGTGACACTCCGGGTTTGATGAAACCCAGCCGAACCTGCTGCTCGCACAACTGGGTTCAAGCACAGCTCGCTGGCAGCTGCTGGGACATATGTTCTCAGTGCACACGGAGGGCCTGATTCATCTCTCATACCGATGTAAGGCAGGAGTAAGTCAGATCAGCAGCGGGCTGGAGCATCCAGAGGCAGGTTTGATGCAGCAGATGTTGTGTTGCTGTTGCAGGCAGTATTCCTGAGCTTGTTTTTACCTGCTGTTTCCCACCACAACCCACAGGATCAGACATCAGGGTTTCTCTTGGGGCATTGGGGTGGAAATTGCTGGCTATATAATCAGTGTTTGATGCCATTCAACTGGACAATTCAGACCTTTAGATGACTGACCCAAAGACTAGTGTAAAGGCATTCAGGCTGTGTCTAAATACATCCTGGTAGAGTGCCTGCTACAGAAAACATGAGGATAAATACTTAGCAGGAACATGTTAGCATCTGTATCTGCTCCAGTCACAGAAGTATACCCCTAGTGCTTCCTATAGCACAGCCTGGTGACTGGTCCAGACCCCTTTCCTCTTCTGAGGGAGGTCTCATTCAATTCTGACCTTAATGATGATGATGCACTGTGCTGTGCTGAATTATCCCAGCAGAGTAATTGGATCATGTCCTGGCATTGCCAAGACCAAGGATGCCTTTGCCTCCCTGATTTCAGTGGAGTGAAGATCACAGCCAAGATGCTGAAAGAGCCCAAGAGGTACGGCAGTCTCTGTGTTGCATTAGCTGTGCTTCCATTGCCTACGGAGCTCTGCTGCTGTATAAATAATGGAGCTGACACAGCACCTTCTGGGATATGTTTTCTACACTTTCATAAGACCTTCAGTAACTGGCCGGTGGTGCCTCGGCACAGCCAGCTTCCCTGTGATCTATAACACTGACAGCTCAGGAGGCTTTTGAGGGATATGGCATACGAGAGTGAATTTCCAAAGTATTGCATGGGCTTGGTGTTGTATTGCTCCCTGCTGGCTCCCCAGGCTGGCACAGTGCTGCAATACTCAGAAAATTAACTCCTTTATGGCATGACACTCAAATCATGCAGCCCAGGGGAGAACAGGATGGATCCAACCCACTGGGATTTGCTTCAGCACATGCGGCTGGAACAGCCTTCTGGCCAAAGCAGCCTTGCACTGGCCAACAGTCCAGCTCTGGCACAGTGCTCCAGAGCCTGCTATGGCTCACAGTTAAGCCAAGGAAAAGATTAATGAGACTTGTTGTAATCTCTTCTGGCATCCCAAGAGATTAAAATAGTTTGTTTCACTGCTGGAGCATAATCTTGAGAAGAATTAGCCTAAGGAGGATCATGGTGAAGGGTCCTTAGCAGTGTGATTTAGAAAGTTCATCTGTCCCAAGGTGCTGATCCTGCTCTAGTTGAAAATACACTGTGAACCAAATCACTTATTCCTCTTCTCCACCCTGCAGATGGGACTTTGGATAGATTTCAAGGAAACAAAAGGCAAACAAACCTCACCCATAGGCATGAGGAGTCTCTGAAATTGGAGACATCTGTGGAAAGCTCAGAAGCAGGTGACTTTCCTGTGAGCTTTCCATCAGACCTGTATTTTCTCCTTAGGAAAAAGGGTTCCCTGGTTCAAGCCAAGTTCATCCAGAAAGACTGGAAGCCTTTCAGAGACTGTGGAATTCTGGAAGGGAAAGTCTTTTGCAGTCTTTTACATTTATGGACACAAGCACATCCAAATATTGCATTACAATGGCAAGCAATAACCAGTGTCTCGCCCTATAAAACAGATGTGAGGGAATGATAATATGACCTTCATTCATTGTTAACAGTGTTTATCATGCGTTAGCCCCAAAATGGTCTCTTAAAGTCATCCTTTTCCCAGTGGAAGGTTGTTCTAGGAAGCAACTCTTTGGTGTGGACATGAGGTTTTGGTGTGGACTATTGCAACATCCTGATCTCAAAGCTTCTTGTGCAGATGGAGCTCTCAATGAGTGGTGGCAGAAATGCAGTGGTGATGATGGTTATCTGCACTGCAAGCAGGGGGATCTCCCTCAGAACAAGAGTCTGTTAGTACAGAGCCCAAGAGGGAGCTGCCGAGCATTTAACATGACCAAATTAACCCCTATGGACAGGCAAACACTTGTTTACAGAGCAGAGAAAAGCAGAGATGGAAATTTATGGTGTCACTAAAAGAACTTCTCACCTGGAGTACAGAGAAGAGGAAAGAGATAGCAATATTTCCCACTGAAAGGAGGAGGAAAAGCTCTTAACAAATCAATACCCTTATTTAGTCAATAAACCCACAAAACAACCCCTCCAGGGGATAAACATGGAGAAAATTCACAGCTTGCAAACAGGCAGGCTCCTATTCTGCCCTCTGACAAAACGGTCTCAGTAAATGCGCTTGTCTCTCTTGGTCGCAGGGAGTTCAGCACGGAGCTGGTCTTTTGGGAGTGTGCAGGGCCAGGGGAAGATGCAGGCTGGAGCTGTGCACTTGGGAGTGCAGGCAAAGGGGTGAGGGGTCTCAGGAGTGCCCCGTGGTGAGGACAAGTACGTTAACTTGGGTTAATGTCCCTTCTCAGCATGATGCATTGAGCATTGCTAGGTTCAGCACTGTTATTGGGGGGAATGGAAGAGAGGAGCAGGGTCCAGGCAAGGATACAGCAGGCAGGATGGGAGCCTGCCTGGGGCAAACCTTTGAAGGAAATACGTGAAGCTGTTCTCAGCGACACATCTGGCAGAAGTGCAGAAGTACCTTAGCTTAGAGAGAAATCATCAGGACTGTGAACAGCAGCCAACAGCTGGAATCAGGAACTCATGACATAGAATCATAGAATAGTTATGGTTGGAAAAGACCTTCAGATCATACATGGCCTTAGTCTATGATGTGCAGCATGTTAATAAATTAATTTGAAATGCTTTTTTTTTTCTCTTCTGTAAATATATATATTTACTTTTACTTAGCCTGCAGGCTTTACATCAAGTTTTTCTCTGTAACCATGAACTAGAAATTTGCTTGGAAGCAATCCAGATTGTTCTCTTATTCACCAGATTTCCAGAGCTGCAGCTCTGGGGAAAAAACAACCTGTTTCTGTCATTATAGCATTCATGGTAGAGTCCCAGGAGCTGTCACACCAGAAACACAGCCGAGCAGCACCATGGCATGGACTCCCAGCACCTTGCAGAAGAATCCACCACCTTTCAGCAGCACAAACACTGGATACCTGTTAAAACCAAGTAAAATTAAGGCTTTTGTAGCAGTTTTGTTCTATCACAAATAAGCCTTTGGCACTTTTGAATTAATTTTCCCTTTCTCTCCTCAGCCCAGGTCCCTGCAAACCCAGCTCTTGGCTATAGACCTGGGGGCTGTACCACTGAGCTGCTCTGCCATGCCAACACCTCAGAGTGATGCCTCCATCCACTGAATGGATCAGACCATGGGACTGCCCTACTAAGGACACAAAGCTGAAATAGAAACTTTGGATAAGAGTTTACAGGCAGCATTTTGGGTAAAAAACTGGAGGAATTCAAACAAGGCCAATGGCTTTCCATGGTTGTATCCAAAACCTCCATGACCTGATGGAGCAGAGAATGATTTCCTTCTGGGTCTATGATTTCCTCTACAACATGGTTGCAGACTGTGACATGTGTTAAAAAGGAGACATCCTCAGTCAGGCCTCACCTATGTCGCTCCACTGAACTGTGAGATGCTCAGATTTATGCCAGCCAAGTCCTGGCCCAATATATATGTTTCATGTTATATTTCATTTTTTTATTCTCCTCTTTCCTCTGATGCTGTTCGCTACCCAGAGCATCTGTCAAGAAATGAAGCACTTATTAGGATAGGATAGCACCAGTCCTCTTGTGTTTTTGAGAAAACTCATGCTTGAAATGCAGCCAGAGGTTGAGTTGTAGGAAATATCTGACTGTTGTAGTCCAAAGTTGGGTTCTAATTTTGTTTTGGAGCTGTACATTCACAGCTGGGAAAGCTCCTACCTAATCTTATTTATAGTCTGATAACCTCTGTAAGTCCCAGTATATATTAGTATGTTCTATTCTGGCTCCTTCCATAGATTGGCAAGTTTTCAGACTCACTTGGGTAAGGTTCAGCAAACCTATACTGAGTTTAGAAATGGGGGGCCATGGAAAGTATGCAGGACACTTTGTACCCGAACCTGTCTGTCTGCTTCAGGTACCTGGATTTGCCTCATGAAGCTGCTGAGAAAAGTCACCAAGAGCTGATGTAGGCTCTTCTTGCATTTGGAGAAGAGGTTTAGAAATTCAGGTAAGGACAAGACGTTTAATAATGCAAGAGGCTGCTACTTTGGTGTCAAAGTGAGGAACACCTTTGTATTTGGGCCCTCTCAAGAAACCCAGATGTCTCCAAAGTGAGTATTTGGCCCCAGTCACCTGGCTCCAAAATGCTGTTAGAACTTGGATGTAGGGGCCAGACCCAATCTCAGCTCTGCTGGTAAACCCAGAGTATTTCTATCAAAATGCCAAGATTTATGCCAGCATAGCTAGGATTGCATCCAGGCCCCTGGCAGCTAATGCTCTAGTAATTGGATGCGAATGTGCTGGGGTAGGCAAGGTGTGTGTGGCGGGGGGGGGTTCAGAAAGATAAAGGCACTTCAAATATGCCATGTAGACAATCTGTGTTTCCTGAAAGAGAGACATCTGTATCTCTAAATTTAGAAACGATGCTCTCTTTCCAGCAGGTAATAAACCAGCAAGCGCTGTACATATTTTTTTCTATTTTGAATTCTGTTAACTGACAATTTAACCTAAAATCCCTCCTATTCCCTACTTGTTCAGCTGTAAATAGAGACTGACAGTTTATTTTCAAACACCCTGGTTGATAAAAACCCAACCGACACAAACCCACACACCACAACCCACCAGCATTTGAAATGAATACTTATGGGTCCATGACAGACTACAGACGTGCAGTCAATGCTCCGCAGCAATCTCTCGGAGCTGTCACACTCCGTGATCGGTCTTTTACAAACACAAACACTGTTGATTTCTTATCAAATGTAAAACCTCCGCAGCTCTTTCGTAAATGGTTACCGCGAGCATGAAATCGACATTGTGAATCACATGTGACACTGCCTTGTCTGCTTGTAATTGAGCTGCGTGGGGAAGGTGCCGGCGCTGCGCCAGCCTTGCAGGAGCCCCACTGCCCAGCACCTCTGAGGAGGGAGGATGAGCTTATCCGGCCATGCAATAAGTGCTCCATCCTGCCTGGATGGTGGCGTTTCTGTGGGGTCACCATGTGTGGGGTGCAACTGGCTGTGAAGAGGATGTAATTCTTTACTAGGGAGAATTTAGGGTGAGAGATGCATGGGGAAGGGGTTTTGGGTGCTGTATGTGCCACCCTGAGAGGGGCAGGGGGCAAAGTGGCAGGTTAGCAGGATCCTATTCTGCCTACATACCCAAAATGCCATCTGGAAACCTGGAGTCTGTTGGGGTCCTTCCAGCAAACACCCCAGATAAAGCCCATAGGATCCAGTCCCAGGAGTACACCTGCTGATGGGGCAGGATCCCCCTCCTATAGCCCCTGGGGTCTTCCCCCATTTCTGACCCTGCAGGAGGGACAGCCTGGTGTGTGCTGGCTGCTTGATGCTCACTCAGCTCAGGCGAACAGAAGCCCTTATCCTTTCCCTTCCCAATCCCTGCTATTTTTTGGCATAACCCAAATGAGTAATCCCCTGGGTTGAAGTTCCCTGGGTGTCCCTCCAGGATTCGGCTTTAGTCCTTACTCTCTCCCACATTTGACATGAGGTAGATCTGTTTTTGGAGCCTCCTTAATTTTGGGTCCAACCAGGCAACCCCAAAATATTCTCCTCCTTGCACAGATGTATTACCTAGCTTGGATAGGTACCTAGTTTGGATAGGGTTGACCTGTTAGAATAAAACACAGAGATGCAATGGAGTTATGAAACATTTACTTAGAAACATTTCCTGCATCTCTATCTATAAATAAAACTATGTCCTATTAACCAGGAGGTGGAAGATGAGTAGAAATAGAGTGGTCTATCTATTTATATAATGATATAATCTATCTAAATAAAACTAATCTATTTTTCATGCCATCTATTTCTCTAATCTAAAATATACTCGTTACCATGGAGTAATGATGTCACTAAAATGAATGACACCCATAAATGCAGACGAGCTGTAGTTATTCTGATGATCCAGGACTTCTTTCTTTGCTCATTTGCTTAATTTTACACATGTGAGGAGTAGCTTGGAGCTAAATAGGATCACACCAGCAGCAAGCTGAGCAATGGTCCTGCTGACCAGGACCAGGTCAGGGCCTCACTCCATGTATCACACTCAGGTACACGTGTGTGCCATGGAGGTGCACATCCACCAAGAGAAGTTTGCATTTGCTCAGTTCTGGATAATCGCTGTTTTATTTATCAGTGTTCAGGAGCAGCACAGGGTTGGGTGCTCTGTATGTGTCTGTGATCCATTGCGAGAAGTTTAACTTAATGCAGTGTTGCATTTAATTTATGGAATGCAGCCCGTTGCTATGGCATTGAGTGCATAAAAAAACCTCCAATCAATAAATAAGTGAAATTGGTGTCAATGGGAATTTTGTACAAAGATGAGTACCAGAGTATGACTCTTAATTTAGAGAGGCAGAGATACAATTTCTTTCACCCTTTCTGGATGTAGTTTCACCTCCTCCTCTTTGGAGAGGTACATTTCCTGACCAAGAGTTATGTCTGTTTTGATTTTACTCAAGAATAATAAGAAATGTTTTCCTTTTGCTGGATTTATTGAGACCTCTGGCATTCCAGGACAGGATTTTCATATGCAAGGATGGAACTTACAGTCTAGAGCATCCAGAGGAAATGAAGTTGTGTATCAGTATGACATACGCATTTGTTGGAAAGTCCTTCGAAATGCAAATAGTGATGATTTGGTGAGCCAAGCAGGTTGAAGTAAATAAGAAGTATTTAATATGCAGGATCCACATACAGGAGTGAAAACTGAAATGCCAAGGTGTTGTGTCTTGTTAATGTGGCCTGTGAGCAGGGGGTTGCACAAGGTCTCTTCTCCTCCGCAGGGTCTTCTTAATACAGATGCTAATTCAGTGATGTTGAATTGGGTTTTGTCTATGCAAAAAATAGAGGAAAAATTTAAGTGTGAAAAGGAAATCTCCCCCAAAAACTCTAAATGATTTTTTTCCCCCCAGTATCATCAGTCAGACAATTTAAACACAGGCTTGAGTTGGAGTTCTCCAAATTGTGGTGGGAAGTGGATATACAGCTGTGGCTATATTAGCTGCCAAAACATTACTGCATTCGGGTCTGCAGAGAGACAATCCTAGAGGAAGAGTGGATAAATGGTGAACCAAAGCCTTACACATAGACCTTGAAAATAGAACCAGAACTACAGAAATCCCCATAATTATCCAAGATTACCATTCTTGTCTTCTGTGCAGCAGCCTCACCAGCTTTGAATGAATTGACCAAGTAGGACAAACCCTCGTACTCTTCCTTTTGCCATAGAGCTGCAGGAGAACTTGGGCAGGTGATGCCCAGGAGGTGAACATGCAGCTTCCCTGATGAGATCAGGACAGAAGCAGAGGTGGAGCAGCACAAACCCAAGGTACTAAGCTACGCTGTGCTATTAAAATAATCCATATGCTCAGCAGCCAGGCCCTAGCACTTGGAGAGATTTGCCACTGAGCTCCATATTTAAGGTTTCCTGCAGCCTTTATTGATGCCATCCTTTCGGTTGTTAATCCTCCCCTTCCTCTCTCCATGGCGGCTGAAGTTGTGACAGATGCATCTGATGGCTTGATTCAGAGCCCACTGGTGCCAGCAGAAAACCTCCCTTAGACTTGAACAGACCTTGGGATGGACTCCTGGCACTCGGCTTAGATGTGATCCCCAGGACAGCCCCCATTAGTGCTGACCCACTTTCAGCCCTATGCATTTCCCATCTGGGTAAGCGCTGGGAGCTACCAGGGATGACCTGTTTCAGAGGACTGGCTCCTTGGAAGATGCTGACAACAGCATTGGGCTCAGATGCAGAGTTCTCTATACTCCCAGGGTCTCCTGGCTGCTCCCCATGCCCAGGCATCTCTCTAGTGATGAGGATGGATGGGGCAGCCCACGATCACTCATTCTGTGGGAGAGTAGAGCTCACCAGAGACCAACAAGCCCCTGGCCAGCCCTGGCTCTCCCTGAGTGAGAGGGGAAGGGAAAAAAATCCAAACTTTGAGGTATATGAACTGTGAAATTAAATCGAAATACTCAAATAAAGAATCACATAACAACATAAGCAAAGATGTTTACCAGGGCTTGAAGTTAAATACAGTTTTTTTTCATAAACCCTAACACCAAATGCAATAAAGTTCTCTGGGATGTTAAATATAATTTACAAGGAAAAAAACCGTGCCCTGCTGCCATAGGCCATGCCATGTTGTGTCTGTTTCCAGGGATCAGCCCGGGAGCAGAAGAAAACATGCACTGCCATACTTGAGATTTCCTTATCCAAAGTAATCACGGCCATACCCTGTGAATCCTGTCTCGATCCACAAAGCAGCCAACAAACAGGAGCTAAATTATCTGTGCTGCATCTCCAGCGAAAGGGATGCCTGGAGTGGGAGCATCGAGTCAGGCTGCTTGGCTGTGCGGGGTCCCAGCTGCCCTTGTTTGGGGTCCCAAGCAGACGGGAGCACGGCCCAGCGCCTTTCATCACCCATCTGGACTTTGCAGTGATAGAGCTGAAGCTGCAAAGTTCAGTCCAGGGAAAATCACAGTCTCACAGGATGCTTATTCCTTGACTATTGCCCTTCTCACTCCCCTGGCGTATCTGACATTAACACCCCGAACTGACAGCACAAAGGCGGCATCTGGATAGCATAGCCTGTGGCTCTGGAGTCACGGCTGGTGGACTTGTGGTGCATCCAGATATATTCATTAAAACACTAATCAAGCAGAAGCTCATTTGTGGAATTGTCTTTGAATTTAAAAGGGAAAAAAGATGGTCGAACTACAAAGCCACTGCAGTCCAGAAGTGCTCTTCCCATAAAAGACATGAGACAGCTCAGGCCCGTTAATGCCAATCACACTCCTGGATGCCCATATGGGTTTGCCAGGTCCTGTTGGAATGCCAGGGAGCGACAAACTGGGCATGGTGATGGCAAGCGGGGGATGAATTGCTCCTCTGACATGCTGTGAGCAGCTCCTACATGTATGCACAGACTGGCAGGTCTATGTGTGTGTCTACTTGGGTAGATCCTCTCCTTTGGTTGCATTGGCATGTGGCAATTATTAGAGGAAGGACTAGTAATATGCATTATATATAAAATAACATACCCAAAGACTATTTCACTGTCAGCCCATCTTTTGTGGTGGGTTGAAAGGATTTATCTCTTTCTTACTAGCAAAACTCCCAGTGCTGTGAAGTGCTCCCAAAGGGAATGTCCCCCCTGCAAGTGTAATCTTGATGGTAGTTTTAACATTTCTAAATGCACTAAGTGGTCTGTCTCAGGTTCCCAGTGTCCACAGTATCTTTAGTAACACCACCATTTTCTGGGAAGAGAATCAGCACATACCAGTCTCTGCTTTCTTCATGATAGGGGCAATAAAGAGGAAGGGATGATGCTTGCATGGGGTCCAGACTCCAAACTTGGTATATTTTGTCCTGGATCAGTGGCAGTCTTTGGACCTGCATCTAGGACAGGCTCTTCTCCAAGGGAGGGGAGATAGAGATAAATTGCTGAAGAGGAACATTATGCCAAGGGAATTTTCTACTCTAAAGACACATCGATGGGTCTTGTTCTTACTGCAAAGGGGGACAAAACTCCACCTTGACTTCAGGAGGGTCTGGGGGCTGCCTGGGAGCTGAGTGAGCAACAGAGATACCCTGGCAGCTGGAGAGGATCAGTGATGGGGTCCAGGGCTTGGGGGCAACCAGACTTAACCAAGAAAAATCCAATCTCTGTAAAAATCCTCAAAACCCAAATCCCCCAAACCTTAGAGGAGAGAAAGTGCCCTCAAGACAAGCTCCCCACTAGGACTTGGTTGGACAAGGAGATTTATATGTGCTAAAACTAAACTAATTTTCAGCCTCTTGGAGGAAACAAAATGACTGTTGCTATCATGGTGTAGCGTGAAAGCCTGGGTCACGGAGGGACGGGAGACAATCCTTTGTTCCAGCAGTCCCAGGTGCATCATGTACTGGGCAGAACTTTAGCTTACAATTTGGGATTAAAGTAAATCCTAGTATTTTTCTGCATGCCTGCCCGCTCCCTGGCTCCCAGAGACTGCTGGGTAACTGCCTATTATCCCGTGGTTCCACTTCAGTGCCCTCCCCAATAAAACTTTTCATATCCTTATAAACGAACTAGATTGCCGTGTTATAAACATTTACACTGTGCTAACAGATCATCTCCGCACATCAGAATTGGCTAAATTCCCTTTTCCAGATGAATATATTGAAGGAGATTAGAGATATGATAGCTTTTCAGATTGCTGAACCCAGAGAAATTAGTTTAGTGAGCATTTACAGAGGCTAAATTGGAACCATTAAATAGTGGATTAAATTGATGGTACTTTCATTGTCTGTCCTTCGGTACTGCTGTAAAATCAATTAGCCGTCACTATTCCATTCTCCATATAGTGAGATTGTCAGCCTGGCTAGGAGCTGCAGAGCCTCACAGCAGTAGCAAGCAGTGTGAAAATACACCTATTAGGTGATGTGGCATGAAATAACATCATAGGGCAGAATGTCCCAGTGAGATTTATCCCAGCCTTATCTCTACTTTAACAGAGAGGGGACAGACAATAGACTCTGGTGACACTCTTATCCTCCGAACATGTGCACCAGGATGCTCTCTGGACTGACAATTATTACATTGCCTCTCGACTGTCCTGAATTTTGCATTGGAAATCCCTTCTTTGCCCCCCTCTTAAACTGGCAGTGTCCCACATTAAGAGCAGAGGATTTGAACAGAGTAGGTTTGCATCTGATTTGGGGGAAAAAAATAAAAAGGATACCAACTCTCTCCTGCTTTTGTTAGAGCAGCCCCAAGTCCTGTTAGCTGGCTGATTTATTAGCTCATCTCCAACCAATTTCAGGGGCCAGCACAGCTTTGCCACAAGCGAAGAAACTGAGGCACAGGCATGAGGAGTGTTCCACTTCCTCCATGAGAAATCAGAGGCATGACACAGTGAGGACCACACCAAGTACTTGACAGCCCTTTTCAGCTTGTTTTACACTCTATCTTACACAGGGGAAAGGCCAGAATGATGTAAATAACTTGCTCCCAGGCCATGGGGTGAGTTGGAGAGAATGAGGTCTCTTCAACCTCAACCCACTGACATCCCACCACTGCTTTGCCAGGAAGAGAGAGAAGCCCTAGAGCACTCCTGGCACCCACTGTGTGCAACTGGGGAAATGGAAATACTCCCCGAATTTGTGCTGTTAAACTCTTCTCTTAAAGTGTGAAATTAAAAAGTAATGGAGAAAACAAGTCTCCTAAATTTAAGCTCTAACCTTTTGACCTTACTCCTGACGTTTTTCCTCCCACAGGAGGTCTCAGCCCTGGTTTGAGAAACTGTCATCCCCATTGTCAGCCGTGGGTGAAGTGGAGGAGATTTTCCATCCCCAGAGAGCTTTCCTTTCAATCTTTAAGTTTTCTATTGAACATGGAAATGGAAAAAACCCCACATTTCCAATAAAACTGCATCCAGTTCCAATTTCTTGCATTGATGTAGCAAAGTTTTTAAATCCCTTGTCAACGTCTTAGTTATGCTTCACGAAGGAACCATCTGGAGCTGCTGGGCTTCATATTAAATGTTTGCCAGGCTTGCAATATGGGCACTCTGTCTTCTGTTCTCAGTAGAACTCCTCTTTGCAGGGGATAGATGGGACCCCAACTGAGGCTTCTCACTTTGTTTAGTGACCTAAACTCAGAGGATGTTCAAATTCCCCTTATTCTGAGGAGGATGTGGGTCAAAGTGGTGATTTCAGTGCAGTTGTATTTGATGCAGTGCTCCTCTGATGTTTGCAAGCCTTTCTCTTTCCTGGCTGAAGTGGATGTGAAGCAGCATCCCAATTGAGATCTGTAAACCTGCACTGCAAGTGCTTGTTCCCCAAGTCTCCATCTCCTGAGACCAGAAAGATGTTGTCCCTGTGGAGACCATGCAGTGATTATGGGCTAATGCTCCCACATGTTCTCAGCTCAAGGAAACAGGGGGAGATGTGGAAGGTGACAGGTAATGTCAGCCCAACTCTATTGCCCTGGGTTTGGCCATGTTTACAGAGACACCCTCCACTACTCCCCTAATCAGGTCTTGCTCTACAAGGCAGCAATCAGCATTTCGTTATCACTGGAATCTCATTGCTAATTGAGGTCTGAGAGCCTTTATTTCCTGGACACCTCATGCATGGTGGGGGCACCACCTTTAGCAAATAAATCATGTCATCATCTGTTTGGCATCGCTCCCCTTTGCAGAGGTCTGGGGATCACAATAGAAGTACTTGTTTCCTCAAAACCATCCTTAGGGCTTTCCCTGCTCCACATGTACCTTGGGGTTTCCAGCACGTCTCTGTATACAGAGCCTCCAAAGTGGATCTCCACTGTTAGTCTTGAAGTAAGTTTGTCAGGCTATGGGTAGCCATGTACATGCGATTTCCCTATCTAAATCCATTTATAGACAACATATTTTATTGCACAGCATCTTCTGTTCCTCTGCTTGTAATTCCTACAACTCTCTTTCTGTGGGAAATGTCTAAAATTTTCCTTCTCTGTTTTTTCAGGGATACCCCTCTGCAACTGCTGTAGGGACAGACTTAGTGAGTGTTAGGTCAGCTTCAGGATGATGCAACATGTGCTGGTGTAAATGACAAGTTTCCATCTTTTTGTAGTCCACACTTCCCTCCCAGGGAAGGAGGAACTGATGTGACCTTGAGAAAGCCACGCTGCCCAGCTGAGCCTCAGCATGCTGTCTGCTGCGACTCAGATCAGGTACATCAGAGAATGATTCCTCCTGCATGGAAACAATTTATTCTTCTCTTTTCCCTCTGAAGTTAAGTCTTTGCTGCTTCTACATTTTCTATTGCATGTAGCATATTTTAAGACTCAGTTCACATTATTTCTTATCTACTTTGAAGTTTCCACACCATGGCTCCATCAGCCCCTTGTGTCCTCCCAGCCCAGCCGCATCACTGTCCTACTTCACCATGCCTGTGATGCTCACTCTAACACAGAGAGCAGACTCAGCAGAGCAACAACTTTACCTTGAGAAAGTATAGTTTGGCAAACTACTTAAAACTGCTCAGCCTGGTGACCCTAGTCCTCAATGGCTTTCTATGGATCCCATAGCAGATTGCAGCAAGTCACACCTTCTGACTCACGAATTCACCCCTTGCTACTGAAGAAGGGTGCCATTCCTTAATCAACAGAGAGCTTCAGCTCTCTGCAAAGTAGATCTGCTTCTGCCATTGCCCCATTTATCTTCATTTCTATTTTTGCATTGATGGGTATCATACACCACAAAGAGCCAGCCCAGCCGTGAAATGACACCGGACTGGCAACCTCATAATTATCTGGGTTCACGTATGAATTCTCTTCAATCCCTTTGTGACACTCCATTGCTTCCTCATAACTTCCTCATCTGACAGATCAGCACTGTGCACCCGAACCGCCTGAGAGCCCCCGGGTAATAGCCTCAGGGACAAAGTTAGCCCTGGCAGAAGTGGGCAAAGATGCTTGTTGGCTTCAGAGGGAGTTTTGCTCACTGTGCCAAGCCTGAATATTGACCAGCCTCTCTTCCATGCACAAAAAGACTTCAGCTCCTTTAGGTGTTGTAAGGGAAAAGTGTTGGGGACTGTGGTAGCCTACAAGCACATCCCTGGTTCATGCAGTAACTTGGAGATGTCTCCTCCTCCACATTACTAAGATGTAGTCTGTCTTATGGTACTCCTGTCTAGGCACATTCACATTTTTCCTCCATATTTGCACTAAGATAACACCAAAATATCTCCTGAAGATGATGGGGTTGGAGCTGTAAGGGTGCACACTGGATTACTGAGTAAGTGCAGAAAGCTCTACCTTCTGCACACACCTCCACTACCATAGTGGAGCATGAAGACCATGGTAAAGGAGAACAGGGTTGTCTGCCCTGAAGAGCAAAGGCCACCAACCCCCAGGCTGGAGCAGCACCTGGACTTTGGCCCAAGTCTCACCTAGGAGCTGCTGTGTATCCTAATGTGGCTTCATGCTCTTAACTCTGGATGAAAAGCCAGAAACTGGTGCATTTTATACCTGGCTGCAGTGCCTGTATCTCTGTCTGGTCCTCACTTACTCAGACCCAGTGTTGAGGTCTGCTCTCTCAGGTTCAAGGTGTAGTGCTGCAAGGACCCAACCTGCTCTGGAGCTGCAGGATGAGCCACAGTCCTGGAAGCATGGGGATGAGCTCCGCAAGAGGGTTAGGGGACTTGCCCTATCCCATTCAAACAAACTGTGATGCCCCATCCCATGCAAACAAACTGCGATGCAAGCAAACCCCAACCCAAAAACCCCTTGAAGATGCTCCCCCTCCCTCAGCACCCAGGCAGAACACAACCCATGGACAGGTACTTTTCACAGGCCAGTGGAAAAGGGATGCTAGCAGCAAACCCTTGGAGAATGGGGACTTCTATTCCTGCTGCTTGCATCTCTCGCTTGCTTCCCTGGTGCTGGCAGTGCTGTGCAGACAAGCTGGGCGGTGGGCGTTGTGCTGCCCGAGCCCCTGCTGCTCAAGGCAACTGCCTTCCTCACCCGTGTCCTGGGCCCCTTCTGCCCATCAGAGAGTCACAGCGTGTGTCCCCAGCAAGGGGGGAGGACAAATCCTGCCGTCAGGGGGTGACTGGTGTGAAGCTGCGCTCAGGCAAGTGCAGAGCTGCTGAAGTCAGGGAAAGCCTCGCTACTGGCTTTTAATTTGCTTTGGATCGTGGCCATTATCATTAGAATAATCTCCAGCAGGTGATAGGCAGGAGTAAATTAATTCTGAATAAAAGCATTCAGGGGTGGGTGCCAAGGAAGGGCAGGGGTGGGCATTGGGTACTGCCTTCACGAGTCGGTCAGAGGGGATGTTTGGTGACAAAGTGGGCTTGGAAGGAGCGTATTTCCCTTCTGATGTTGTATTTGTTTCTGCTAAAGATCCCCAGATCCAAAATGCACAAGCCAGTGTCTGACAACGGAGGCAGGGGGTGGTGGGAGAGGGGTTATTTATTCAATTTTGGTTTTAATTCGCCTTGTCCACTGAAATCATGTGCACAAAAACAATTGAAAATAAATTATCTCCCATCTCCAGAAAGAAGCTTTCACTGTTGTTCCTGGAGCCACCCGGACACATGAACAATTAATCCTCGACTCCAGACCCAAGTGACTCAACCAATAAAACAGCTGTCAGCTGCCGGTCCTGGGGAGGTGCTGCCTAATATCCCAGGAGAGGATAATTATTCTTATCTGATTTGGCTCTGGAATGAAATCATAAAAAGCCTCGTCCCATTCTGTAAATTCAGTTCTTCTTAGCAGGTTAAGCAGAGCCCAAATGACTAACATTTCTGTCAGCACCGACTCTGGCTAAGGGCTAATATACCATGAAGAATAACCCAATAATAAATCTTATTACAGGGAAGGAAAGGGGGGGTGTGGGGCGTGTGAGCAAAGAGGGAGCATGTAAGAGTGCAAAACCTCAGAGACGACCTAGGAGGGTGCAAGGCAATTTCTGTGGTTGGCAAAAGTGTTTTCGGATTTCTGAGGGAAATTTCTGATTTATCTTGTTAAAAATTCCCTAGAATATTGACCCAAATCTGCATGTTATGGGTGGAAATGTTTCTGAAGCCAGAGATTTTCTTTTTCTTTGGGTGTTTCTCTCTGCTACAAGCAATGCCTCTTGGTGTGCAATGAGAAGTTATTGTTGATACAAGCCCCCCGCCCCCCCCATGTAGAAAGCCACTTTGAAAGCATGGCAGTGATTTGGGAGCACTGACCACCAGCAGCCTCCAGTGCTTCCTGCAAAAGAAAATCCCACTGGAGCCTGGAGGTGGAGAATAAGGATGCTACATCCTGCATCTCCTACCTTTAGGGTGGCAGGTAAGCCCAGGCCCCTTGAGTTTTTCCTTGCCTGGCATGTCTCTAGCACACCCCTTCCAAGCCTGTCAGACCCATCCCTGTGCCCTGCTGTACTGCAGGGACAGCCCAGTGCAGGGCCAGGGCTGGGTTACCCAATATCTTGTGGGGGCTGAGCTGGGTAAGAGGTTCAGAACCAAACATTTGTCTCTTCCTTTGGTGAACACAGGCTTGGATGCTGAAGTCGATCTTTGGGAAGGATCTACTCTTTGGAAATTGTGAGCTCCCCTTCATCATGGCAAGATTTACTGCCTGGGTGGAAAGTACTTTGTTGGGGGGATGGGGCACGGTGTTGAGTTTAAAGTTCAGGGTGACCTTTGTTGCCTTTCATACCACTGATCAAGAGACTCCTGGAAATAATGACCGTGCAACTCAATCTGATGTCCCTGGGTCTCTATTTCCACCAGTCTCCCAGGCAGGCAGTTTCCCAGGCAAGCAGGATAGAGGCTGTCTGAGGGGACCCAGCCAGGGCATGGGGACAGTAGGGGGAAAGGGCTCAAGAGGCACACAGGGGCCACAGATGAGAGGTCTGGTGAGGAGGAGCTCAGCAGAAGATTGATGGTGAGCTCTGATGCCACCAAAGAGTTTCTCCAGCGCCTGGGAAGGACATTAAGGAATAATAGGCACCTAGTGGCCAAGATGGGGTTGAAATGAGCCTCAGACCTCAGCAACGAAACCCTGTTTACAGCCACACAAATCATGTGTGATTTTGCCTTTGGTTTGTTGCTCCATCCCAAGGAACCAGAGGTGGCTGAACACTTAGGGGATTACAGGGACAAAGCTGAATGGGGGAAAAGGAGATGCCCCAAGTACTAAAGTGATTTGGAGCCAGTCTTAGCTTTCCAGGGCTACCCAGCACAGTCACACCATGACATTGGCATTGCAAAGCATGTGATTAAAAGGACATGGATGATCAGGGGACTAGTGCACCTCCCATATGAAGACAGGCTGAGAAAGTTGGGGCTGTTCAGCCTGGAGAAGGCTACGTGGAGACCTCATAGCAGCCTTCCAGTATTTGAAGGCGACCTATAGGGATGCTGTGGAGGGACTCTTCATTAGGGAATGTAGTGACAGGACAAGGGGTAATGGGTTAAAACTTCAACAGGGGAAGTTTAGATGGGTATAAGGAAGAAATTCTTTACTGTTAGGGTGGTGAGGTACTGGAATGGGTTGCCCAGGGAGGTTGTGAATGCTCCATCCCTGGCAGTGTTCAAGGCCAGGTTGGATGAAGCCTTGGGTGGCATGGTCTAGTGTGAGGTGTCCCTGCCCATGGCAGGGGGGTTGGAACTGGATGATCTTAAGGTCCTTTCCAACCCTACCTATTCTATGATTCTATGATTCTCCCAGGTCTTGTTGGAGGGGCAGCCAGGTACAGTTTCAAGGAGAGGCAAAGCTGGGGGTACCAGTGGGTCAGCAATGCTGTCTCTGAGACCAGGAGGAGTAACAAAGAAGAGCCTGGGGTGCAACAGCACTGTGGAAGGTGGTGTTTGCCCAAGGCAAGAGGGGCTGCAGTGAAGGTTTCTCATGAACTAGCATGACCCAGACTGTTCTGACAGCATGGGGTGTTCCAGTGGGGAGGGCAGCCATGCTGATAAGCTATTTAGAGCAAGAGGGACAGAGCCTACAGGTGTCACCCAGATGCGAGGTCATCTTCTGTGGCAGAGACATCAGCTTTTATGGTTCTTTCCTCTTTGCCTACAACCATTGCACAGGGAGTAAGGGTGCAGCGAAAGGCGGTATAAATACCACACATCAGTGCTTGTGTCCAGAGTGCCTCTGAGCCAGGCAATCCAAATCTCTAAAAAGGTGGACAAATATTTGCTGAGAAAGGCTCTTCCAGGCCTGGCTTGAGTTCAGGCTGATGGCTGAATTGTACATAGATTCTGGAGAGGCAAGGCCAGGGACCTGGATTTTTTAGAAGAGAGATTTATCTGTCCATGGAAGAAGTGTTAGTACTCCTAGGAAGTGCTGTAATCCTTTAGAAATGGGGATAAATCTGGGATGGAAACATAGTATATAAATTTCTATAAATCACATATTCATTATTGCAATCTGGGTATAATTAGATAATACTGCACTAATAAACCTTTATACACTTCGTCTTCATCCTTATAAACCCTCTGAAATTTTGTTTATGGAATGATACTCATTTATGCCTCATTGTCCTTTCCAGTGATCATATCTCCATCTGCTGAGTGAGTCTGGTAAGACTGACCAGCACAAACCAGCTAAAAGCCATGTGGGAACAACAGTTTCAGTTGAAGGTGAGCTTTATTGTTTATTGTATGAAGATCTAAAGAGAGAGAGACAACTGGTGATACCAGCCTGGGACAATAAATTAAGCCACCCTTGGAAATAGAAGTGTCCACAATGAGAAAGCTGCAGTGGTTCAGGAATGAGTTCAGATGGCCCAAAGGTGACCGTGGGCCCAACAGAGGGAGATGGGAGCCAAGATGGGAAAGGCTCAGGGATCCCTGCTGAGATGGGAATGGCCAATCTGGATGTGCAGTTCAAGACAAAGAAACAAGGCCAGAGAAACTGATGGATCGACAGCAGTTGCATGGGTAACAGCACAGCCAAAATTGCCTCCACTATTGATTGCAATGCAAGCCAAATACTTTTTTCACCTAATACCTACCTTGATGATCATGTAGAGTTGGTGCTTGGGAGGATATTCCAGCTTCTCCCTTCTGCAAAAGCAGAAGTTTGCATGCACATTGATTAAATTTACCCATGAGAGATCTTGCTCCTCTGTAGCTTTGAAAGTGTTCAGCTGTGATTACCTTATTATGTCCAATGCTCATTTTTAAGCCACTATCTGTAGTGGCCATCATGCTCCAAATACCTGGCTTAGCTTTTATCTCAGATGCCTGCTTACCATAAAAGAATGGAAAGGCACTACAGTAACTTCTCCCAACGAGAAAAAAAAGAAAAGCTGAGATTTTGCTTGCCAAGGGAAGCAATCAGTCAGCGATATTGAAAGATCCATCATGAAAGTATAAGGCAAGGAACGAATAGACTTCTAAATCAGTCAAACATTTTAAACATCCCTTTTGTAATTGACAATTTTGTAATATTTATTCACAACAGATCTGATTGCTGGATTCCCACTGGCTCCCCTCAGGAGGGTTTGCGTGAAATCAGTTTGAAATGGTGTGTCAGTTTTTTTTCTGAAGTCACCATCTGGCTGATAGACTTGAGTCTGTTCTAATACACTGACCCAGTGAATCGCTGCTAAACAATTCCCGGGGGTCTCCAACTCCTCTCGCAGGCAATCCGGGAGAACGCTGCCGGGAGAGAGCGGGCGAGACAGGCATATTTTAATGCATTATGTTGAAGGATTGTAAAAGAATTTGATTTATGTAAAGAAACAGAAATCTTGGGATGGTCTCATTCATTCTTGCGCCCTCGTGCTGCTTGTAAATGTGAGGGGAGGTTCAGGACCAAGCATTAGTGACCTGAAACCACCCAAAATTGTGCTGAGAGGAAAAAAAGCCCTCAATAAATAAAACCCCGCAAAAAAAAACCCCATCTCCAATCAAAGGCAAGGAACACAAATGTTTGATAGCAGTAACCCGCACAGCCCAGCTGGCAGAAATAAATATGGGATCAACTACATCACGCATCTATTTCAAATAAGTGACTGTATACAGATGACACTGGAGTCCTGCAAAATCAGCCCCATTCTATCACCAGAAATCCCTGGGTTGAAATATGGTCAAGCCGTTCGTGCTTAAAAATAGATCGGTTTAACTTGCAGTGTGAAATGAGGCCTCAGCATATGTGTCTTGTATGCTCTCCTACATACCAGCCATGAGTTCATGTGGCACATGTTGGTAATTAGATGCTTCCTCTCATCATCCCTCTGCAAAGTATTGCTGCCACCCTTGTGAATTATGTCTTCTACTGTGGCTCTTTGTCATTGTGCCCCCCAGCCCCACAGCATGTGCACACATTGCCATCACAGATGTAACACCGCATATGTACCTGTACACGTGTGTTTGTGTACATAGCCACATTTACACGTAAGCTTGGCATAATTCTAGGATGACTAATTTTTTTTGACAGGCGAGTAAATCATCATTATAGCATTTGTTTTTTTCCATTACCATCAATCATTATTGTATGTGTGATCAAGTAGAATTTGTCTTCGGCTGCTTAAAATTTTCCTGATCGTTTTTCAAGGCTAAATATCATCTCTAGATAAACAACACTTACTGTAATAATGTGCATGCTAAAGAGCTGATCCAAACCCCACTGAAATCACGGGAAGGATGTTGGCTCAATGGACATTGATTTACGTCCTAAAGGATCATTTGTTTCTCAATAGAACCCCAGTAAGAGACTGAACGTGGAGAATGTTTTATAGGGTTTGATTAATTCCCTCTTCTGCCAGTGGAGTAAGGCTATGGCACGTAACTCCTGATCAAGGGAAAAGAATAAGTGTCTAAAGAACAAGGTATCTAAAGCTGGTGAAAATATCTAAAATATCACAAGCTAGTGAAACATGCAGAAAAAAACTCCTGCAAATCTATTCAATTTTTCAATGAATTTGCTGCAGCTATGCTGAAATCCATTCTTCAAGTCTACCTGATGGGAACTTAGAGAAAAAACATATTTGGCAAGATGGGCAAGAAACAGTAGCAGCAAAGGCTGAATGGAGACCATGAAAAAACATGAATTGGTCCAAACCCATAGACCAAGGCACCAAGCCTAGGGAAACAAGTGTAGACTGGGCCAGGATGCCTCCAGGATATCTTGCTGTATTGCCACATTTGAAGGACCTTGCCTGGGGGCATTCTGAGATGTTCTCAGACATCATGATGTCTCTACACCCAGCATGCACCAGGGGCTTATATTATCACAGGCATAAAACTCCCCTCTAAATGTAATCCACTATTAAAAAACATACAGAGAATCAGAGCTTGCTAGGACTGGATGGCAAGCACTCTCTGCAAGCATTGTAATTAACAGTAAAAGTAATTAAGCTTTTAACACTGGCTAAGCTCAATATCAAAGATCTGGGGGTTAATGTAGCAGTTTTCAAAAGGACAGGAGAATAAAGCAGTAATAAAACAGAATGAGCATTACAAGGACTCTAAGGCATGCTTGTCCTCTGCACAATCCACTGATGAACGTGTCCTGGGTTCTTTTCGGCTGCAGGAGGTCCTCAGTACTCCCTGCTTGCTGGTTAATTGTTTTGTTACCGTGAGGCTATGCAGGTTTGGGCACCTTGTGCATCACTGGAAGACAGGAAGACAAGGTCTGAAGCAGCTGCAGAAAAAGAAGTGTTTGCATCCCACTTTCTCTCCCCATTTCTGGGGAGAAACAGACGGGAGGGAAATTGGCAGATGAGCATTCCAAGTTTATCCTCATTTTTAGTGGGTCGTAGTGGAGACCACTGTGGCACCACTGTGCAAGATGTTATTGGGGTTTTCTTTTCCTTCCAAGGAAGCTGGGTGGTTGTTGGGTTATAAAAAAAGGATGAGAAATAGAAGCAAAACTGTCCTGTGAGGCTTGGGCAGGTCTGGGAGGGATTGATCCTGGTCAGGCCTGGGAGATTGGTATTGAGGAACCTGTGCAGGGTCCTGTATGCTGCTGGACAAGAGCAGGGGCAGGAGCATCTATGCTGGGGTGCCCCGAGTGCCAACAGGTTTAGGTCTTCCCTTCCTGGGCTCCCTCCTTCTGTCCCTGTGGTGAGGTGCCCTGGCTGGCGTTGTTAATCCTTGGTGCAAGCCCACCTAAGTAAGGGACATGTGTCTGTCTAATCTTTACCACAGTCAGGTCACTTTGCCTGTTGTTTTCCAGTTTTTCCCAGGTTGGATCTAAAGAGAAAAGCATTTTTCTCAGAAATAGGCTTTTTGTCCTTGAAGGATTCTGCTCCTGTCTCCTTGCTTCTCTTAATTATATAACCCTAAGGTATGCCTCAGATTTACACAGCCTAAATCCAGCCTTATTTGACTATATTTGTCATTATTCCAATTAATTGTGCATCAACTAATTGTGTAACATGGCTATTTGCATGTCAAACTGGGGTCCACATGCTGTTCTTTGCAGTGTAATTGCTCTGGCTAAGTGAATACCAGGAATATTCCTGAGGTTTCAGCCATTAATCAAGGTCTGTTGAAAGGAATATTAGCACTCTGGGAAATAAAATAAAATAGAAGAAAGAATAATAAAAAAGGATGCAAAATATCAAGGAAGCTTTAAATGAAACAAGACGAGTCTGAAGGCCAAGGAAGATCTGGCCAAGCCTACATAGACCAAGTCCTCTGTAGGTCTGGAGGGCTGGGAGATGCTTGCTGACAAATGAAGGGGCAATGGTTGGGTTTTCTTTCTTTGGTTCCCGTTTTGGGGGTGCTTGGGCAATGGTGCTGATCAGTGATTCCTAAGGAATATTTTGGGAGGAAGGAGAGAGATGTGTCCACCACCCACATATGTCCCCAGAGCAAGAGGCACATGGTGATGAACAGTCTCTTCTCTTTGGGGAAGGATGGATTTTTATTGTCAACACTGCTCTTGTGATGTATGTAAGGTTGCTGTGGAAGAACCAACTGAAAGCTGTAATGATGGAAAAGATTATTAATACCCTTGATGAACTATTGCTAGCTTAGTCAATGAGTTAGTGACAGATCCAGTGCTGAAGTTCAACCATTTTGGCAACTGGCCACTGCAATTTGCTGTCCCACATTACTTAGCTTAGGTGTCTCAGAAAAAAAGAAGTCTTTTTTAGGAGAGGGTCAAGGATGCTAATCAAGCACATGGATCCCCAAAGATAGAATCAGGAACTTTTTACCCATTCACAAGAAGGAAGCTTGCACTATGTGGAACCCGCATTGATGGCAGCCACATTTCAACACCTTTCCCAAGCTGATGAGGAGGCTTCTGAATGCCTTTGGTTCCCGTGCTTGGCTTGTTTAACCTGGGCTCCTTGGGGGATCAGGGGTGTCCCCACTCAGCTGTTTCCCATCCCTCATGCTGCTGGATGGGCTGAGGCTCTAGTTTCTGCTGCTCTCCCTGCTGCTGAGGATAAAGTGAAAGCAAAGCTGGCCCTGAGCTGCTGTTTGCAAATAGAGATGAAGACAAACAGATGAGTTCAAGCTGCTGGAAGGAAAACAACCCTGGCAGCTCCTCTGCTTAATGGTGGGAACCTGGAAGTGTAAACAAAACCCTGGGCAGGTTCTCCTCATTCCCACCGTCCCTTGGAGTCCACTGGTGTTTTTCAATCTTTACCTCCTAGAACCAATCAATTTCGTGCCAGCCTGTAACTTTTTACTGATGTTGTGGCTGTTTCAGTTAAAGACAACCAGGTGCTGCATCCCTCACCCCCTGCCCAGCACTGAGACTTCTCCTGCCCCTGTTCTCTCACACCTAGAGGGGTTCCCAGCTGCTTTTTCATCACTGCGTTCGTGATTGTCCTACAATCACATGGACATAGGCAAGAAAGGTGCACACAGAGAATTTTATCATCCTCATTTCAGCACTAAATTCCTGACACCTTTTGCCTTCCACCATGAGATCATCCACTCCCTTTAAACCTCAGAGAAAGGCAATGTTACTCCAAAAACTTGCTAGGTGTCTGAGCAGTGAGCAACAGGGTGAGGAGGTGTGAGCTCCACAAGGCATATGGTCCTCAAGCCCCAGGATCACCTTCTCATCTGCAGCACCACAGTTATGGAGACACGGTTCAGCCACCACCACAGAGTCGTGTGTGGTAGAGCCCAGGAACAGACAGAAAGCAGGCAGATCAGTTTTGGCAGAGAAACAGAGATGCACCTGGATGCAGAGCTGTCCTGGGTTCAGCAGCAGCAGTCATTTTTCCCCTTCTTAGTAGCTGGTGCAGTGCTGTGTTTTTGACTTTCAGCCTGGGAACAGCACTGATAACACCGATGTTTTTAGTTGCTGCTCAGCAATGTTTACTGTGACCAAGGACTTTCTGAGTCTCATGGTCTGCCAGGGAGGAGGGGAAGCCGGGAGGAAGCAGAGACAGGACACCTGACCCAAACTAACCAAAGAGGTATTCCGTACCACAGCACATCATGCCCACTACATAAACTGTGGGCAGTTACCCAGAAGGGCTAGATCACTGCTCGGTCAGGCTGGGTATCGGTCAGCAGGTGGTGAGCGGTTGTATTCTCTTCCCTTGTTATTTCCCTTATCATTATTATTATTGGTGGTAGCAGCAGTGATTTGTGTTATACCTCAGTTACTGGACTGTTCTTATCTCAACCCATGGGAGTTACATTCTTTTGATTCTCCTCCCCATCCCTCTGGGAGGGAAGGAAACCGGGGGGGAGTGAGTGAGTGTCTGCGTGGTTCTGAGTTACTGGCTGGGCTTAAACCACTACAAGAGCAAAGTCCAACAGTGAAAAGCACCATCAGGAAACACTGTGGAGCAGATCCAATGCTCTTATCCAGTACAGATCCCTGAAATTGCAGGAGGTTTGACTCGGCAGGCTGCTGTATTCTTCCTCATGTGTCAAGTCAGAGAAATGAACACAGTATCTTAATTCTCCTCCCCTCCCCCCTTTTTTTCCTGACAGCCCCTTAATTAGCATGAGATTTCACAAAATTCACCAAGGCAGCCATCCATCTGTTTTGCTGACTTCCAGTAACAATATTTATCATTGCAAAAGTGTCAAAACAATACAACCAGATGACATTTATGAAAGGGCTCCTAACTACTTCAAAAAAACAAGGCCCAAGCCTTGAAACCTGCAGTATTTTGCTGGGAATTGTTTGCAGACACAGAGCTGAGAGTAATTCCTTCTGTACCCACATAAATATTTTAAATAAGACATGGAAGACTTTTGCAAGAGGGGTGCAAGGATGGGATATGCTTCTCTGTAATGACTTGGTTCAAAGTGGTCAGATGAAAAGAAATCGTGATGCCTTCTCTTGCTTTCACCCCTGAAATATTAATTTTGGTGACTATATTTCGCATGTCAAAAGAGTGCTGCATAAATCAGTTCATGCTGGCGACTCTTCTTAAGAAATTTAACCTGATCTGCCATGCAGCAAGAAGGGGGAATTAAAACAAAATCTGCTTATTTAACTTTACAGTATTTAAACCAATACATAAATGAGAATTAATAAATCTGCATTTCCTATTGTCAGCACTAGTTGATTACAGCACTGTGGAGCCCTATCAAAGGGTGCATACGGCACACTAAGTTCTGCAGTGTATTTAAATTACCCATAATAAATTCACCTAACAAATTCAAGTGTAGCTGCATTTTCCCAATGTCAGAGTTTCTCTGGCTGGGAGCACTCAGAGTTATGCTCTGGCTTAACAGATCCCTGTGCATAAGGACAAGCCCCTGTAACTCTGATTTTGATGGCTTTTTGTGGGGAAAGTGGCTTTGTCCAGCTTGATCTCTGATTGAACGCTGTTCTCCCCTCTATCTGATCTCTGGCAAGGTGAGATTTTAAAGCCATTTTGTGCTCAGTATCATTTCTGGATGCTCTATGTTAAAGGTTGTTGAAGGATTTGCAAGGGCTGACACCAAAATGAAGCGGGATGCTAGGATGAGCAGCCATAGCATGGATAGATACCACTGCCCTATTTGGGCTTGTGCAACAGCATCCCAGTGAAGGGTGAACAAAGCTATGGGGTAGATCTGCTCCTGGAAGAACTTCCCAGACACTCGGTCCATAGCAAGTCAGTGCTTTCTTCTTCAAGCTGGGGACAGGGAGCCTGGACCCCGTGGAGCTGGTGTGAGCTCCACACTGATTGCACACATCTGTCTTCTCCTGACAGCTCTGCCTGTTAGTGGAGTGAGTCTGCTGTTTAATTTACCTGACTTGTTAACAGCTCCCTGTTTTGAAGTTGTAGGAAGTAGCTGATTCCACATTTACAGTCGGAGCATTGAATTCCCATTGGGCAGCTAAAATTCACAAATAATCTGGTAATTTGTCCGCTGTCTTGGGAGCCTGTGGGGACGCTGCTCAGTGTGTATCACAGTGTATATCACCGTGTTTTGGTGGCAAGATTGATGAGCAAAGAGGAGCGTGGAGCTGGCTGGAAGTGTGTCATGAGGAGCTATCGAAACTGAAAGGATCAAGGAAATCTCTGCCAAGGAAAGCAGGGGTAGGGGCTGCCCATTCCCCCTTGCAGAGGGGCTGCAGAGGAGGGCAGTGGGGGGCTCACTGCCCCTGGGACTGGTGGCTTACAAAGAGGCACATCCCATTGCTGCTGCTGGTGGCCATAGTGAACCAGAGCATGTAAATGGATTTGCTGTGACATATTGCCACCCTGGCACCCCAAAATGTTTTGGGTACTGGTTCAGTCCATACAACAAGAGAGAACCAGTGCAGAGCTGAGCTCAGTTCTGAATTGGCCCAGTCTTCGTGATATAGATCTCCTGGAGGGGAAATGGGCTCTCAGGAGTGCTGCTACAGGTATCACACCTATAGCCACAAGTAGAATGCATTTTTGGAGTTTTTTATCATTAATTTATCACCCCCCATCATTCAACATATCAATAACTGGCAGCCCCAAGAACTGAAGGAGAGGACAAGACCATGTGTGCACCCTGGGGCACCTCAAGACTGCATCAAGGTGGGTTTTGACAGTCAAATCCTCAATAAACATGGTCATTATCCCCTAACACAACCCACTGAGGATCATGCAGGGAGCCCTGCGAAAGGAGCAGACCCTCTGCTGCACCCAATTCCCTTCCCCAGTTGCTGCAGCAAGTGGAGAGTGAGCAAGCTCCAGCTCAGGCTCTGCCTCTGTGTGTCCTCTCCTGGAGTGCAGACCACCACATGCCTGTTCAAAGGAAAATGCTGCAGCTCTCCCTGAAATCAGGCATCTTGGATTGGTAAATGAGTTTGGAGTTAGGGAAGGCAGGCTGCGGACATCCCAGCAGAGCAGCAGGTAATCAGTAGGCTGTCTTCTATGGGGAAGGTGTTAAATCCTTCTTGGAGTGCTGACAAAAAGAGTTACAGCCCATATGCTTATTGCCAGAATAATAACAAAAGAAGAGCACTGGTTTAACCAAGTCTAACTGTCATCAGCAGGTTTAGACATGTGCTCTTGCCACCAAATGATCAAAGCCAAACAGCCCAGCCACCAGCCCAGACTCCCAGTGATCCCAATGGGAGAAGGATATGGTGCTAGAACTGAATGTGAACCCTGATGGCTCATGAGCTCCCTGTCAGGAGATAGATGGTTCTGCCTTCCTCCATGGAGCCGGGGATGGTGCAGGGTCTCTGCCAGCCAGGCCCTGCATCATGATGGGGTTTGTTCCAAATGGGGTGCCAAACCCTGCTCCCTCTGGCAGCACCAGATCCACTTTTGTTAGGTTCTCCTGGGGCAGCAGTTGGGTGCAAATGAGTGAAAAATGTTACTGTTTGAGATGGACACATTTGTCCCTCAAAGTCTGGGCATGATGAAGTGGGAAGACCCATCTAAAAACTGAAGATCATTAGACTTGAGAGCTCTCAAATGGAAAGAATAGCAACAACCTTGTCAAAAAGCCAATGAGTGCCTGAAATCAGAGCCGGGGAGAGGGGGGGGAAATGAAACTAAGAAATGGTGCAGGTGATGCTGCTCAGCCAGGCTGGCGGCACAGGGCAGCCAGTCCTGGGGCTTGGTTGCAGCGTGTTCTTGTTTGCATTAACTAATGCTGCTTGGCATCATGTAATGTGTTATTGTTTTTATTGTTCTTGTTGTAAATATACCTAGAGGCATCTTCTAAATAGAATTAATTATAGTTGTTTAATTCATTAGTTAAGTACATGGTGCATTCTGCTCGCTGGAGAGGCATGGATGGCTGCAGTCAGGGCACACAATGTACAAATCAATGTACGGTCACGTTCATTGTGCCTGGGCCTGTGGCAGCAGTCTCCAGACCCTCTGATCTCATGTTTCCAGCTTCATTCTCAATACTGCCCTTTTTCTCAAAAGCTCACATCAAATTTGAGTCATTGTAAGTAAAGCTTGGAAAGACTGGTCTGGAAAAGAACAGCATAAAGGGAAGCAGAGAGCAATGAGTTTGGGTGACAAGCACTTGGAAGCTGCTCAAGGTTGTGTGGTCCAGGGGTAGGTCTCTTTGTCCATCCTGGGGATGAATCTGGCTGGAGGTGGGAAGCCAAAGATTCTTCTGAACCCACTGGTGGCTGACA
Source organism: Melopsittacus undulatus (assembly GCF_012275295.1). Classification (NCBI taxonomy): domain Eukaryota; kingdom Metazoa; phylum Chordata; class Aves; order Psittaciformes; family Psittaculidae; genus Melopsittacus; species Melopsittacus undulatus. Next base: position 5,783,147 of record NC_047534.1, on the reverse strand, counting down.
AAGGATGGCACCCTGTCTTGGCTCTGTCTGATCACAGCAAGGCCAGTTTGACAAGGGAAATACTCTGTGCCAGGGCAGTTGGAGGTGCCAGGAGGAGGAATCCGTGTGCTGAGGCTGTTTTCTAAGAGAAGGAAATGCACGGGGCATCTCATGGGGGGAAAGGAACATCAATGCTTTAATGCACATGTGCATGGGAGAACTTGTGGCTGGTGTCCTGCAACTCCTATCCTTGAGCAGGCCACTGCAGAGGAGGAAGCACACGTGGCAATGTGTGTGCATGTGCAGCAACCCTATGAAAAGACACTCTATAGGGAGCAGAGCAGTTTCCCAGTGTAGGGGCAATGCAGGCAGCAGTGTTGGAGTGCGGATATTCACATCAGCTTCTCTTCCGCCTCTCTTCCAGTTCAGGCTGGGGGCAAGCCCAGCCCTTGGGAAGCACTGGAGAGAGAAAGAAGGCTTGTAACCAGGTCACCGTCTGCTTTGTGACTTGTGTGTCCAGCCTAATGGAGATAGAAACTCCACACTCCTCCCATGCTATGGAGACTTTCTTCCTCTCCTTCTGCCTACCATGTAGCAGAGTTTTAAGAGCTCACCCTGCTCAGGCTGCCCCAGCTCAGACCTGCCTTGCTCGCAAGACAAAAGCTGTTTTCCTCCAAATCACAACACAACTGAAAAAACACAGCAGGTCAATACATCACAGCACACACACTTGAAAGGGAAGAGGCATTAAACTCATGTCATCAATGCAGGGCAAAACCTGCTCCTTTTTCCCTGATGCTCAGGACATCCCCAAGGCTGGGAACTTTCCTAACCTGAGGATGCTAATGGAACCCCAGATACTTGCTAAAGCATGGAGAGAGGTGGAGGAAAAGGTGCTGAATAAATCCATGCAAAGCAATAGTTATGATCATTAGACTCAGGAGGGGCTGGAGTACATTGCTGACTCTGATACTGCCTCATCGTGTGAAATACACTGCATGTCATGTTCCCATGGGCTGCAGCCTATCACACCCGCCCCTGGGAGCAGAGATGTTGTCAGCAGGCACAAAGCCCAAGCGAGGATGTGAGCACTCTGCAAACAGGCAAAGGGAAGTTAATGTCTCTCACAAAACAGCAAGGTGGTGGAGTTTTAAACTCCAGCAGGAAGGAGTTCAAGCCCATTTTCAGTCACCAGGTCTTGTTCTGCATTGATCTGATTTGGAAGGAGCAGAGACACTGAAGACTTGGGTCACATAACTCAGGCATTGGCTTGCCTGGGACCACTGGGACCAGTGTTTAAAACATCCCACCTCTCACCTACATCAAGGCCATCACAAATGCCTTTGAAAGGTGTTGTTGCATCCTTCTGCAGGCGACTGCCTTTAATTAGTGCAGGATTGGGAGATATTCACAACAAGATGGAAAAAAATTATAATCAAAGAAGATCAAGTGAAGCCCTATGTGATAATAAAGGCTGACTCTAACTAACAGTTGTTATTCAGACATTGTTAACGATATTATAAGCACTACCATGTGCTAGGCAAGCTGTGACATGCACCCCGGTGGACATATGGATAATAAGATCACATGCCTATTTCAATCAAAGCCATAAGTACAAACTTGATCTGAATCAGAAGGAAGCCTAAGCCAGCAGTAGCTGGGGATGTGCTTTGGGAAAGCAAGTTCCTACAGTTAAGAAAACAAATAAAAGGGAGAATCTGATGCTCTGATGCCAGAACACTCTTACTGTGCATGAGACAGCCCAGCTCAAGTGCTTTCAGCACCTCTCAGCACCCTTGGAACAGAGCCAGGCTTTGAGCACCAGGCATTGAGGGGCTTCCTGTTCCAGGGCATCACTGGAGCCTAATGCACCATAACCATCTCCAGCAGGACTTTTCCTCTATAGTGACACTCTGGAGCATTACCTTAACTGAGGGGCAAAACTCTTGCTAAGGATGGAGGTGCTTGAGATGCTTTACCTTGATTTGCCTCCTCTGTATAGCCAGTTGCACACAGCTCCCTCCAACCCACACCTGAGCAGTGCCAGTCAAGTCGCAGGCAGCTCACTGTCATTAGAAACACTGAACATAATCACCAAATTTAATGCCTTTATCATTGCTCAATGGATCAGTGAACAGAGGAGCTAAAAGAAAGACAATTAGAAGCGTCAGTCTAGGCTAGAATTTTTTCCATTGCCTTGCTTTTGTCTAAAGAGTTATTCATTCCTTAATTGTGAAATGCAATTTTGTTTGGAGGCTTTTGTTATATTTGTTTTGTCGTGTGGCTAATGCAGTTATTTGCTGCACACGGCCTCTTTTCTCCCACTCAGCCTGTTTAATGGAATTCTTCAGCAGCTTTGATTTAAAACCATTTTGGTTTAGTGACCAGGACATTTCTGGAAGGGGGAATCAGATTCTCTCCTGGATTTCTGAGCCATATTTCGCTCTGCAAGATTCATTTATTTAAACGCATGTTTCTGTGGAGGTTTTTAACCCAGCAATTCTGTCTGCAGTGAAGACACATCTCAGCAAGAAACAGCATCCCCTTCCCAAACACCCCATCCTGAGTTGAGAGACAGGGTCCCATACCCAAACTCTTCTCCCACTCTTAAGAAAACCCCTAGAAGTGACCCCCTCTGAGCCCTTCCTCCCTTGCATACACATTCCCATTAATGGTGCGGAATCTTAGACTGTCCCAGACTTTTCCTTCCCATGGAGGATGCCCAAATGAGAGCTGGTGCCAGCTCAGTCCTGCTGAGGCTCTGGGTGCTCTGGATGCTTTCCTGCCTCTTGGAAATGGCTGTGCACCAGGCAGACCCACAGGGTCTGTTTCTGATACGTCATAAACCACACCTGAAAGTTGTTTTTTCCACTCTAAGTGTTTAACTAGAAGGCCTCCTACAGCTCCAGAGCCCTGCTGAGCCTGGATGGCAATGCAGGGAGTGAGTAAATTGCCCTTTTAGCACGTTTTCTCCCACAAGAGGATTTTCAGTCTCAGCCCCCCCTCCACATGAAATCCAGGGCGAAGGAAGACTGATTTAAAACCAATCACTAACACTTACACACAGCCCCCTATTCGAGCATCCCTCCCTATCTAAGCTTTGTCTTAGACTATTGAATCAATCCTGTCTCCACTGTCGCCTTTCCTAAGTAACAAACCAAATCAGATGATGGCACGGTCTCCTCTAATTGACTAAGCTGCACAAGCGTATCCATGTCTCAGGATGTGGGCATCAACTGTGCTATGCTGGGGGAGACAAAGCATGCAAAGGTATCGATAAATCCCAGGATGAGGAAGGGAGGAAGCAGGACCAGACCTGGGTATCAAGGTCTGGCACTCACCAGTCTGGGGACCTCTGTAGGGGTTTGTAGCTTTTTATGGGCACGCAGGTTCAGGTATGTGAAAATTGGGTGTCTCCTCCATGCCAGGATCACGAAGTTTGTGGAGAGATGATCCATCAGAGCATGACTCAGCCTGTGTGCATTTGACTCCACATGAGGAACAGGTCAGCTTGCCTTTTGGATGCATCTGCTTCCCTGAAAACAAAGCTATTTATCTGGCTTTAAAGGATATTTTCACCACAAAGCCACAGTTTTCATCATTTTCCTGTTGAATGAAATTTCCAGCTCAATTCTATTGGGCTCACAGAAAATACCTCCGTTCACTGTCCACAGAGTATTGCAGACATTTCTCCCCAGAGCCAGCACTACAGCTCCCTATAGTCATGTTATTTCCAAGGTGGACAAACCAGAGCTATTTCTACACCAGGCACATCTTGGGCTCCAGCAGTGAGGTCACTGGGAGATCCCCATCAACTTTTCACTCCCCACCACTTGTGCAGGTGATGTGGTCATTTATCACTTCCATCCTTACCCCGTCCTGTGGCTACGGAGGTGAAACCTGCAGCACCAATAGTTGGCAGCTGATGTATGGGATGGGGCATTTCACCAGCAAGTGCTGGTGGTCTCTTCTGCTTTGCCAAGCCACCTGCATGGAGTTTCCTTCAGGAGTTGTTCCTAAATTGAGAAGACTGAGGGCCCTCGGTCCTGCCCTCAAACAGAACATCATTAACCACAGTTCCTCATACCCCTACCTCCTGCATGGCTCTCCTGCCATTCCCATGCCCCAGCTCCCTCTTGTCCCTTCCCTTTCATCTTTTGATGATGGGCTTTCAAGGTCCTGAACATGTGTTGAAGACATGCCTATTAATAAGTGTCTTCAGAAAGAAGAGAAGAGGGGGTAAGGAGAAGACATGAGGAGGAGGAGAAGCTAAACAGAACAAGCATCTTCATAAATTCATTTATCCAGCAGAGTCTATATAATGCAGCAGCTGCTGTGATCATGAAACCCAGGGGCAGTCAGGCCCCCTGCTCCTGGTGTCCCTTGGAAGGAGCTGTGCTGCATAGGGCTGGTTGTAAGGAGCACCAATGCAGGGCTGCCCATCACCATGCTGCCAGGGCTGGGCAGAGACTGGGGCTGTCCATGGGTTGGCTTCAGGAGAAGGGTGGGGGACCAAGGTGTGAGCATACCCACGTCAGGAGACATGGGAATCATGGTTGAAAGCAGATTTACCCTGTGGGGCAGAGTAAGGGGCTTTAACCCTTGTGGGGATATGCTCTTCGGAAGTGACAAATGCATGCCTGTCTGTGAGGAATGGTACTTAATGCCCTCCAAAGGGCAATGATCTGGGATAAAATACTGCCTGTTTGGTCCTTGGTAAGCTCCTCCCCTTTCTGCAGAGGAGTGTGCATCACTGCCAGCTCTTGCCCCATCACCCCAACAAATCCCTGGCAAAGACAAATCCCAACCCTAGCAGGAACCACAAGCTTCCAACCACGCCTGGCTCTGTAAAGCCCTTAAAACCCAATCCCCGCTGCCCCAGCCCACTCAGCCCATGCCATCCTTGGAGTGGGACCTCCTGGTCCCGGCTCATGGTACTGGGGTGATTTAAAGTCTGACTCCACGAGGCGCCTCTGGAGAAGTGAAATCACCGACTCGTGTGTCCGGGCTGGGAACAGGTGTGTGAAAACCAGCACCCAGGCACCCGCTCCAGCAGCGTTGTTTTTGCCTTGCGCACCATAAATCAGCGTGCTAATCTTTCACTGTCCGGAGAGATCTCTCACTGGGAGGGTGATAAATTGCCCTCCAGCCCCTGACAGCTGCTGGGAAATCACTCACAGCCCGAGACAAACCTCTAAATCTGACATTATAGAGTGTTGAAAGGAAGAATGTCTGTTTTTATAACCTACCTCAGTTATAATAAATATTTAAAATCCACATTAACATCCTCTTATAGTTACAATCTGTCCTCTATGGAACAGTGTCCAACTTAGATTTAATTAGCAACTGAACCTTTCCAGTCCAAGCTCCTATTTAGGCTGAAGATCCAAATCTCCAGTGAAATGCCTCTGTTTTCTTAAACTACCTGCACTGTAATAAATATTAGCCATGTCGCCATGCAGCTCTGTTGGAGACAGTGCTCTTTTTGTCTTTGCAAAGGCTAACATTTAATTTAAACGATAGGGTCTTTCCAGACTCCAGGGGGGAATTTCTTTCCTGCCCTCTGGAAACTTTGCCATACTTCACATCCAAGTGCTGGCATATTCCTTTGGCACCAGGAGGACACAAGACTGGAAACACCTCAATGCAGGTATGAAGTGATGAAAAGAAATTCCAGGCACAACAGTTCTGGCTTTTAGTTGTGGACCTGTGCTAGAAACAGGGAGCAGAGACATCCCCTTCTGTTGAACTGTGGAGAATGTGGGAGCTGGATCCCAAACTCCTTCAACTGGTTTCTATTGGAGAGGGAATAAAATATACCTGTCCGGAAGTTTTTACATGTTCACTCTGCTCCCACCTGTATTTGAGGTTGCCTTGTTGTCTCATTTATTACTTTACACCAATTGCTTTCCAGAAGGCAGCATTCATCCAAGGAAGCTGTGAATGCTCCATCCCTGGCAGTGTTCAAGGCCAGGTTGGATGGAGTTGGATGACATGGTGTAGTGTGTGGTGTCCCTGCCCATGGCAGGGGGTTGGAACTGGATGATCTTAAGGTCCTTTCCAACCCTACCCATTCTATGATTCTATGATTCTTGCTTCTCCCCTCTGTCCTCTCCAGTGTTTCAACAGGGCTTAAAAAGAAATACCACAGGAATAAACACAAACAGAGGTTGTTGGAAAGGACAAGGCTTCCTTCACCTCCATTAACTCAAAACCCTACATCTGTCCATTTTAATTGTTGGTGGTTTCCTCCCTGTCCTGTCTGTCTGCTGCTGCCATATGACTATGTCAGCCCATGGAAGGGAAGAAATCAACCTGACCCACATGTCTGCAACCTCTCCAGCTCCAGAGGTGCCTTGGAGCTGTTCCACCAGCCCATTAGATGTCCTATTGCAGGTGGGCTCAGCATCAGCCTGGATGGGGCTCAGGGGCCAAGGCTGGGGAGGGTGCTGCTAAAGAGCCTGAAGGTGGCAGCCACCCTGCCAGCATCTTCCTTTGGGGCTGTGGTTAATAGGAAAGGGGTCAGGAGGCTTCAGGCAGGAAGGGGAGGCAGGCCAGCTGTGGTCCGCACTCGTGCTTCCCTTTGGTTTTGAATCTGGGTGCCCTGCGTCCAGTCCAGCTGCTGCTTGAATCAATAGCAGTGTATCAATCAAGGCATCCCAGAGGAAACCCGCTGCTCACGCAGAAATAAACAGGCATTTTCCTTCTGTATGTCACAGAAAGCCATGGATGTCTCCTGGCATTGTCTGAGCTAAGGGTAAGTGGGATGCTGCATCTTCAGCTGCACCATTGGAGAGTGGGTTACGGAAACCGGAGTGTACATTATATGTGCTGGATATAAATAAATATGCAGACACAGCTTGGCCTGTGTTAAACAGACAGACATGGACTTCTGTTCCATTTCCAGCTCTCCAAATGATGGCAGACACCCAAAAGAATATGCAGCTTTTAAAAGAGCATCCTCCAAGTCCTAATATTCTGCTTCCTGTGTGTGTGTGATGTGCTGGGAGCTTAATCTGGATGACTCCAGCAAACACAGTCTTCATGAAAGCAAACCCTTGGGCATCTTGGTGATACTTGGATGGTTTGATGCCTTGACTGGGAGCTTCTTATCTCTGGTCTTGCAAAGTCCATTGGATTTCCCTTTGCCTTTTCCTGTCAAGTTTTCCCTTTTCCTTTCCAGTTTGTCTGTGGTTGTATCAAAATAAAGCTTTTGGGAAGAGGCATGGCATATCTTCAGCAGGGAGCTTGGGTGAGTCTTAGCTCTAGTTGGGGGCTGGTAAGACATTGCTAAATCATTGTGCTCCTGCCATCCTCCAAGGACAGCAGGAGATGAAAGGGTGGCCTGTGTGGCTCCTCACACACCATCCCAGCAGCAGCAGAGCAGGCTTTGTACCTCCCCTCACCCCAAACCACTCCTGCCCTGGCATCTGTTTGCATAAGCCGCCTGCTGTGAGTCTTGCTTGGGTTTGCAGAGACAGCATCACCCCCCTTGGGAAACAGCCAGTGTGTTTTACCAGGAAACCTGCTGTTTTACAAAGGGTTTACAACCAGTGTGTCCTACCTCTGAGAAAAGTTACATTCTTGGGCATTCAAGGTTTGTTTTTTGATTATGTGGGAAGTGGTGTGAATGGAAGTCACAGAGTCCTTGAGGGGGAGAGGTAACATGAATCCTCAGCAGCTTTCTTAACCTTTGCTTTTGCAGATGTTTTTAGCTTTGCACAAGGAGCTCCCAGGAAGCATCAGATGCAGAGCACATGGGAAGAGAGATGCTAGGACATCCACGCTCACTCAGCGTCTGCACAGTGCTGAGATGGCAAAGACATTAGGGTCTTCCTCCTCTGCCTACCCAAAGGAGCAAAGACGGGATGTTCAACACTTCTGGGGTGAGAAGGGAATCAGGTCTGGAGGAAACTTCTTGCAAGGCTGCAGGGTTAGCCTGTTGGAAGAGGATTTTCCAGCTCTTCCTAGGCACTAAACTACTATTTCATACAATATCTGAGATAATCCCAGTCCTCCCTGGCCAGTGCAGAGAGCAAGCAGAAAGCAGCAGCCTCCCACAGCAATAGCACACATGGTGTATAGGCCTTTGTTACACACATATCAATGGTGGGTGGGAAAACAGACTCCTCCTGGAGAAGGTAACGAAGACTAGAAGATCATATCCAGGCAGGATCAGCTCCAACTAAGCTGATGTGTTAGTGTTTGTCATGCCCAGCTCAGAGACCCCTAAGAAGGGCTGTTCAGAGCCACATGTCAGATGTGCCCACCATTGTCCACTGAGGAGAGATGAGGTTTTAGGTTGAGCTCAAGCTCCCAGGCCATGTTTAAAATTCCTTAAGGTGGCAGATGTGAACAGTTAGAACCCCAAAAGAATTAGGTTTTTCAGCATCCCCTCTACCTCCTTTCCCACCTTTCTGCTCCTGCAATTGGTATTATACAGAAAGATGGACTAGATCAATGCATGGTCTCTTCTATTCTCAACCATCATCTGTGACAGCCCAGGTTGGAACTGAAACAACACAAAGAAGGAAAATCAGTGTTCCTGACAGAAGAAGCACTGCTCCAGATTCTTACAGGCCAGTCTGGTCCAAACCCAGACCCACCTCTAAAAGAGGTTGGTCCCCAAGGTGGCTGAAGCCAAAACACCAGGTGACAATGGGTGAGCAGGTGACAAAAGCCCACAGGGATGAGGTGTAGCTCTGAAACTGCAAGAAGCTGTTTGCCAATTTTATGTCTGAAAGCCTCTTACGGACACTGGGCGGCTGGCTCATTGTGAACACTGGTGCTCAGTTCCTTTATACACAGCTATTCCCTGCAGATTGCATCAACCGAGCTGCTTGCCAGCAGGACGTAGCTCTGTCCCGTCATTAATCAACGTCATGCTTCGAGAGAAACGCTGAGTTCATTCTCATGTGTCTCCTCAGACCTCTGGGGACTGGGCTGTCTCTAGCCGAGGCTGGTAGTCACCTGGAACAGTTTTCCAGCCCCCCTAAGCAGCAGGAGTGTCCATTAACTACCACGGATCGGTGCGGACGGTTTGTAAACTCCGGATACATACGGAGGGGCCCGGGCGCTTATTGGCTGGTGCTTTCCGCTCTCAGAAATGGGTCATTTAAACAGAAAACTGTAAAGTGTTCATGCCTCTGAATGCAGGGAAACTATCAAAACAAGCTCCCGTCTCCATGCCACAGACCCGGCATTCAAACAGAGACTCGGGGCATGTTGTACGGGAATGAACCAAGTGCTCCCAGCAGATTCCTTTCCTTTTTCTGATGTTTCACACAATAAACATTTCAACGCTCCGGCGCGAGAGCAGACCTACCCCAATTACCAGGACAGCTTGTTTTGTTTGGAGTAATAGTTAAGGATCCCATCCTGCATCCCCAGAGCCAGTGAGAAAACTCTCCTGGCCCCCAGTGGGTCTGAATCCAAGAGAGCCCCACGGTACATTAGAGACACAACTGTTACTGGGAGGGTATTTTGCTTTCCCTTATGGAAGCAAAACCAGTTCAAGCAAGTCCTGCCCTGGCCCCACCTCCACAAAGGTGGAGACATCCCTGCTCCCCAATGAAATGTAAGGCAGAAGCTGGCATCACCAAACGATGCTGCTATAGGCTGCTCTGTGACCACAGGCCACCATGGTTGCATGGTCTCCTACAGCTGATTGACCTTTTGTCCATGTCACTTGGACATCTGCTTGCCAGAGAGCAGTCCTACAGTCCCTAGGGCCTCTGGAATCTCAGCTCTGCAGGGCTGCATCTCAGAAAGGTGGAGAGTGGAGGAGTCAGAAAGAGACTGGAAGCCTTTAAAATCTGGAATGCACAGCAAGAGATTTAGTAAATGAGATCTGAATAAAACCAGCTCATCAGTTGCTACATTCAGTAGGGGGGTTATGCTGTACACAGCAATAGAGGGGCTATTTCTGAAGGACCACAATCCCAAAGAGTGAAAAAGTCTTGGAGGGCTTGGAAAGAGGAATTAGGCAGTCATAGCTGCCCTGAACCTAGACATGCTATTCCAGCAGGTACAGAGAGAGCCCTTCTGCGAATAGCTTCTGTGTCATTCAAACTCCAGGGCTATGCAAACTCTACCTCTGCCTTGTCTGAAGGCTCCATTGAAGCCCATCAGCTCACTCATTTACCTTGTTAAATGCCATCTGTGCGTTATCAACTGTGTGTCACATCCAGTTATTCCAACCAGCTCCATCACTGTGCTCATCAAAGGTACATCTATATCTGAATATTCACGAGTAAGATGAAGCCCATCTGCCCGTACTGCCATTATATAGCTTGTCAAGGTGGCTCCTGTAGTGTCCCACCTTCACTGGGCTGATTTTATCCTCTGCAATATCTGGAATTACCCCTGAGCAATCTGATCCACCTTGTTATGGTCTTTAGAAGGAAGCATTACTTTAAGATGAACAGTATCAAAAAAAGCAAATACATCTCTGGTCTCGAAGTGTCTCAGTGTAAAGAGACTTCAGGATTTTCCTCCTTCCCTTTCAGCTTTGTGAATATCTCAGAGGCACACAAAATGTACCCCTTGAAATATCCCAGGATGTGACGTAAAAATAATCTATCATTGAGCATCAATCTGATCCCATTCTGGTTCCAGATCTGCACCTGGATTCACCTAAAAATTGACAGATATCTTCACAACCTGCTAAAAAACTATTGTCGGTGCCTTCGTGGGTTTCCAAGCAGGTTCATCGCTACCATGGGGTTGACCCTGCATCAGTCAAGAGCACAGCTCCCCAGCAGTCTTCAAATTCTCCAAAACCTACCTCTGAAAATGGACAGCATATTTTTAAAGGGAAAAAATAATTAAAAATTATTACAGCAAAATAATTAAAAATTAATTAAAATATTTCCACTTTCCCCAATGTTTTAACTTTGTTTTCCAGGCAAGAACTTTATGTCAAAATTTGCCCCAAAGCCTTGAGTGTTTCTGAATGCCCTCCAACAACATTCTTTCCTGAGTCTATTATTCCTAGCAAAATACATGTCTCTACAGAGATTAAATGAATAGCAGGACCTGGCTGGTTCCTACCACCAGTGCTGAGCAGGGAAGAAGTGTAGACCCCAATGTGAAATGCCTCTTATGGGCCTTACCTGGAGGGAACCACACTGCTTCACTTTGGCACATGAACTTTGGGTTTAGCATTAAACTCCCTTGTAGCAGTGGCCTGAGCAAATGCCAGATGCAGGATTTAATCTGTGCATGACCTCCATCTTCTGGCCCTTGGCAAGATGAGCTGGTCACCAGTGCTGCTCCTAAAAATGCCTGAAAGGATGAAACTATAGTGTCCTAAACTGACATAAACTCTATTGCATGCAGACTCTGGAGCCATTTCTGCTTATTCCTCATTGCAAACCAATTCTCCCACTGTTCTGGCTTGCAGCTTGCTGCTCTCTCCTTTCACCATGTGCATTTTTGCATGGGATGGGAGCTGATGGGTGCTCCGGCACCTCTGGGAGTGAGCATCCTCCCATCACCTCCCTGCCAGCATCATCCTGGATGAGGGTGTGTTGATGAGCCCTGACTCTGCTGGCCGGGTGGCTGCAGGCAAGCAGGAAAGGGGCAGGGAGCAATGGCTTGGATGTGTCCTGAAGCCCACTGCCTGTCCAGGCAGGGCTAACCCAGTGGCTCCACACCCTTCCATGCTGTTGGTGCTGGTGAAGAGAAGGGTCTGAGGGCTGTGGTCCCCCCATTGAGCTGTCAGTCTTTCTGTCTGCCTGGATCCCTCTCCCTTTGTCTACCTTTCCTTGCAAGCGGCAATTTCTGACAGCTAATATTTCACAGAAACTGGAGCCAGCTCTTTCCCTCCCTCCTTCCCCCCCCCTCTCTCTCTCTTCTGTTTATGAAGCTGAGGGTAAGTGTTTAATTAGTTGCCTAATTGCCTGGGTAATTGGTAGACATACTCAGCTCTCCAAGTAATCAGTCTGAACAGGCCTTGAAAATATCTGGCCCAATATTCATTAGTGCAGTTAAATCGTTAAACAGTTACTGTGTTTGGTTCCTGACAAAGCCCTGACAATGGCTGTGTTGGCTGCAGGGCTGTGGGGGACCCTGCACCCCACAGAACACACTGCTGGAGGGGGCGAGGGGCTGATGGAGGGGAAAATCCCCCAACAAATGCAAAGGGCAGTGCAAGTGTGAGGTCTGTTCCCTTTGCAGGGGATGTTGGTGGTGGGAGGAGATGCTGCCTTTCACTGTTTGTCCTCTTGCCTCCCATTTCCCCATGTCAGTGGTGCTGGTCCCTGCTGTGTGCAGGCAGCAGCCCCTTTTCCCTCCTTGACCACCATGGGTTTGGAAGCCGGTTTTGCCATTAGTCTAAACATCAATGTTAATATTGTCTTGGCGGGCTGCCCTGACCAGAATAACTCATTAAAAGGGCCTTGGTCCAGCTCAGTGCAAAGGCACCGTTCTGCCAAGTGCTGCCAACACACTGCCTGCCCATCCATCTATCTGTCCATCCTGCCTCCTCCCCATAGGGAGGGTTAGCACTGGTAAGGAGCCCAAGCCTTGAAGGAGTCTCCAAAGGACTCCTTTTCCCCACAGTCAAGCTAACAGCAACTTCAGCCTCATAGGAAATTCCAGGTGCAAATTCCTTCACAGCTATCCAAGAGGCCACACTGTGGAGAGGAGGAAGGCATTGATGTGCCTGGCTTTTGAGGCAAAAGATTTGAGACTTGAGAAAAGCAAGAGGGGGAACCAGCTTCCTTCTGCTGGTTGTTTTGCTTCTTGTAGTGGATTTTTTGGGAAGTATATAGTGGCACAGAAGATCCAATGAAAAAGCAAGTGAAATGCAGCTAAACATGGTGTAGCTGGACAGGACTGTAGGCCAGGGAGCTCTCAGTGTGCTCCCATATAACCCCAAGACACATGAAATAGCTGAACCCCTAAACACTACACCCAGCTCAGCAGGCAGTCAGGCAGGATATACGACCTCAAAGTTATTCCTAGCAGTGATTCACAGAATATGCATCAGGAATCAGACCCTCATTAAAAGGATGCTTGGCTGCAGACCTTTGTGCAATTAAGTGCAGAGGGGATGGGAGCCTGTGCTGCCTTCCCAGTCAGACCTCTCTGGCCAACACACCCCTGCTTCCCATCAGTGCTGTTGGAAGACTGTGTCCAGCAGCTCCAGGTGCTTCATTTTCCACTGAGCTTGCTCATCCCTCTTGCCAGTGCTATTTTGAGTGCGTCCATGAGCTTATTGCTCCTTAACAACTCCTAAAGCTCCTCAGAAACCCTCTGTGGGACAACCCAAAGAAGGGACTGAGGTCCCTAGCAGTGGCAGAAGGGGAGATGACAGCATCCAGGCAAGTAAATTCCTAATCAGATCCCACACCTTGGTTTTTGCCAGGCAAACAGTTGGGTTCCTGGCAAACAGGTCTTCGACCTGAACATGAGGACAGGATGTGCTCTGCCAGAGACCAGGGCAGCCGGTCGGCCCCATGCAGGCACTGCCAAGTATCAAGCTTCCCTCTGCAGAAGGCAGGGCGGGATTTGGGGCAGGGCAAGAGGGAAATTGGACGAAGACACAAAAAAGTCCAGGAAGGGAAAGGGGAAAAGAAAGCAAAAGGAAAAGAAGTGAGAATTTGGGTGTGACCTTTGACCCAGGGGTGGAGGGGAAATCGGAGATGGTGAGTGAAAAGGGAAAGAACACTGGGGAGATCAGAGAAGGGTTTTGCTCCTGCACAGCAGACACTGACAACTGGAGAAGGAAACTTGAGATGGTGACATAAGGATTTAGGGAAGGTAAAACACCCTCACATGCAGGAAAGCCAGGAGATGTGCATATAATGCAGCGTGTCATGGGTGCTGTGTAACCCCAAAGCCCCAGGAGAGCTGGCAGAGAGCATCTTGGAGTCTCTGTGCCTGCTGGAGCAGCCAGGTAAGAGCCACGTGCTTTGGCAGCATGCAGGAGCACCTTCCTCTTGTGCTGCTCCTCCTTCACTCATGTGGCTTTTGGGATTTCCAGCAGAACATCCCCTCCCTTTTGGGGAGGATGGAAGACAGCTTCTTGATACTCTCTGCTAGGAATGGGGATGAGTCCCTGTCCAGGGGAAGATTCTGGGACACTGGGAAGCACCAGGCAGGCCCCACTGAGCCTCCGGTGGAAGAGGGAGAGTGTGCAGGGGGAGGAATGTCAGAGGTGACTAAGAAATAGGTCTCAATCCATTACTCTGCTGGGCGGCCCTTTCGAGTCACTGGCTGGCTTTGTTCTCCCCAACATCTGTAAGAGATTACGGATGCCTTCCTAGCTGAGGACATGGACGGGATCTATAAATACCATGAGCTGGGGGTTGCTGCTGTCAGAGGAGAGCTCTGCCTGGGTGGCCTGGAGGCCAGAGTAGGCTGTCTCCCTAGCTGGGAGCCATGACTAGTGCAAGATGGTGATGCCACAGGCAGGGTTTTCCCAGGGCTGTGCCGATGCATGGCCAGGGGCAGCTGGAAATGTGGTCAGGAATGGGAGCACAGGGCTGGGGCATCTGCACTGATACCTGCTCCTCGCTGCCCTTGAGCAGCTCATATCCTTTTCGTCTAAAACCAGACTAACCCCTGCATGGGGACAAGGGTTATTCAGTGGTTTTGGGTTCTTTTTTGGAAAGCGCCTCAAATAGCCATCCCCTGTAAAGATGAGACAATACACGGCCAGGTATCATGGTGACGGGCACCATTTAAAGAACACAAAGAGAGCAGAGCTGTTAATGCTCCATCCTCCCAACTTCCCTGTGTCAGCACTGCTCCCCCAAGACCATCCATTCCTGACACCATCCCAGGCTCCTGCTCTGAATGTTGTGAGGCTTTGTGCAGTTTACACAGGGCTAAAACTGTCCTGAAGGACCTAAATTCTCCAGTAGCTAATTGCTTGAGCATGTCTTTGTTCACTCAGCTTTCCCCACCAAAAAAGGGATCCTGATTTTATAAGCTGTTAGAAGCCTGAAGATCCAGCTCTACACTAACATGTTGTTAGCCACAATTATCCCCTTTCTGACAAAGGATTCCTGATTAGGGCTGTTGCATATTCATCCGTAGACTGCGCCAAGCCTGGCTTTGTTTTTCAAGGTCGAGGATTGCATTTCTTTGGATTCAATTCCCATCCTAGACATAGATTACAAGGCAGGAGAGGAGGAGGCAGCTGAGGTTGCTGGAAGCACTGAATCCTCCTGGTATTGCTCAAAACACCCACCAGATGTATGCCAGACTTGCCATGTGAACCAGACATACTCACAGCCTTTGTGGGCTTAGTTAGGTCAGCCAAGCAGCCTCAAAACTGACCCAGGCTGCAGGTCTGACATGATGAGATCAAAGAGTGGGGAAACCCTAAATGTCCCTGGTACAGAAAGGTGGGTGCTGGGCAGGGATCTCAACCCAAACCACACTTCCAGCAGTCAAGACTTCATGAACTCCTGTTTCACATCCTGCCTGGGGTCCCTGTCCTGTTTGCCACAGGGGGAGAAGGGACAAAGGGGGTACTCAGTCAGGAGGGAATATCTCACAGAGGAACTTCAGCTGCTGTCCCCTGCTGATTCCTCCACTTAAGAAGAAGAAAAAAAGGAAGAAAAGGAAAAAATAATTACTTCTCAGCCTCTAACCTTTCCAGCAAGTGACTTTGTAATAAATAATCCACATCTCTCCAGTGCAATCCATCAGCAGAAGTGCCTAATTACTTCAGATTCACTTTGAAAACCCTCCCAGTGCCACTTTCAGATAAATAAAAAATTAACATGGATCTAAAGCAGTAACCTGGAGAAAGTTTCCCCATTCTCTCTCAGTCTTCTCCATGTCTGGTATGATGTCTGGAAGGCTTCATACCCAAAGACGCTTCCCCCTGTAGTGCTGAAAGGCAAGCTTGGATTGCAGTTCATGGCACAAGGGAAATCAGCTGTGAAGTGTCCATGGGGACACTCTCCTCCAGACATGCAGATGCTTGGAGAAGTAGTTGGAGACAGACCCCGTGCAACCGCTGTGTATAAAGACTTAGTTTTTCTTGCTACCTTTCCTTGGGAAGTTTCTGTTATTTGTTTCTAAAAGTGCATTTGGGGGGATGCTCTGTCTTCTGCATCACCCCTTTCTCTCCCACCACCCCTTTCTCTCTCATTCCCAAGATTACAGCACCTAATGGCTTACCTAAAAGCTGGCTGAGATGACTTGCCCCTCCTTGTACCCCAATTCACCCTTACCAAGGCTAAGGGGCACCTGCTGTGGGATTTCTGCAGTGGAAGGTGCCCCAAGCACTGTGCTCCCGCTCAGCATGCCGGGCACGCTGCAACACAAAGGCTGCAACAGAGGGGACAGGGGTCACTCGAGAAATTATTTCTGTAATGGGTCTTTCTCTAGCAGAGACAGGAGGAATTCCCAGTCTTCCTTGCCTGTTTCCAGCTGCTGCGTCTATATCAGTTGTGGTGTGGATGGATGAGTGCATGAACACAAATGGAGTGTTCATTGCTAGAGTGCAGCGTAGTGCTGCATCCAGAAATGTTTGAAATGGAGCTGGACATCAATGGGCAGCACTTCTGGGGAGATTCTTGGGAAGTGAGTAGCATAACACTGAGGAAGTTAGTGATGTGCTCATATTGAAGATAAGTGGGCACAGAAGACAGTGAGAGCACTGTCTCCAAAGCAACCCTAGGCATCCTCTGCCATGGAGGGATGTGCTTTAATGGAGCTATTACCAAAGCAAATGGGGTCTTGCTCTAGGACTGTTAGAATAGGGATTGTTAGGCAGATGAATTTCATTACAGTGGATGTCAACTTGTTCTGAAAGATCAAGCCAGAAACCAAAAAGGATGTTCAAGGCATTCTGCAGCAGTTATCCTTAAGGGAACTAATAGTGAGAGGAGGAAAGATGCTCAGTTGTGTGGTGGCATGAAAAGGGATAGGAACTGTGGATGCTCACAGCTGTCAGAGACATAGGGGTGATCCCCTGCCCTCCTGGAGTGGTATCAAAGAAGCAAGGGACAGACAGCCTTCCACTGGCAGCCCAGATTGCCATTGAACCCACTTAATCTCTGCAAAGAGTTTTTGTTTAGAAGTAAGAAATACTTATTTCTTGGTTTTCCAGCAATAAAATTAATATCAAAAACCTACCTGCATTTCATTTTGCAAAGAGTCAGAGCAACTCATGCCTTTGGTAGATGAAAGTTGGAGCTTTCTAAAAAGACTTCATCCACCTCTTCTTCACCTTCATACCTCACTTCTCCATTCCTTTCTTTCTCTTCTCCTCTCACCTCTGTGCTTCGGGCCCTGGGCAATACCTGACAAGCATTCAGAAACTAAACCCCTACAAAAAAGCAGTAAAATTAAATATCTGAGAAAAGCAGGCCCAGAACCAATAAGGTCTGATTTCACTGCAGGTTACCTCAGCCAAGGCAATGGTGTGTCAGGGGAGGAAGATGCTTGAAAAACCTCCACAGGAGAATTAATTAAACGAATTTCACTCTGCCAATTGTTTGTTATTTTTGCTGACCTCACCAAGTGGATTAATATTTAATTAGCCTTTAGGAGAAGTGGAAAGCACTTATTAACCTGTTATGTCAATCTGTCAGGCCTGGGGTCTCAGGACAGGCGCTGTTACCACGAAACAATAGAAATATCAAGGTCTGTTTTTCTCTATCTCGGCTGTTTTCTCCATTGTAAAGTGGCTTTTTTGGGGAGGGGGGGACACAAGGAGGGGACCTACTATGCCTAACTGAGGGATGTCTAAAATGAGTGCCCCAAATCTAGATGTATTTCAGCGGCCAGGGCAAGAGCTAAGGAAGCCATATGTGATGTCCCAGGCACAGGTGGGAAGCACATATGGATATATGATCCCCTCGGAGGTATTTTAGAGAGCAGGCTAGATCTCATCTGCTGTGATGCTGATAACTAATGAAAGGTTTGAGCTTTCCTTCATTTTTCTTGTTTAAAAAACACTGCTTCCTTTTTATTGTGTTCACAGTTATCATAGTTCAAGCTCTAAGCTTGGTGTCGAAATCTAGTTATCAGTGGGGAGATGTGATGTGGCTCTGCAAGACACAGAGGTCCCAGGTGAGTGTCCATTAAAGAAGAGCTCTAAACCAGACAACAGAATGAACACAGATGGCAGAACAAGAAGCCCATCCCCACCAGTAACAAAGACCAGAAGGTCCCCAGCCAGCATCTGAGTTCAGGGAAAGCTGGTGAGATTCACCTTGGGATAATGACCATGTCTGCTTGCCACAGGGCTGGGTCTGGCCCAAAAGAAATAAAACCTCAAGCACAATTGAACCCTCAGGAAATATCTTCAGCAAAACAGTGAGATGAATGCTGTGTACAAGTTAGCAAAACTGGGAGGAGCTTGAAGAGACAGTGACTAAAGTGCTAAAGTGGATCAATATCTTCTCCTCCCCCTCTACTCTACCTTGGTGAGGCCGCATCTGGAATATTGCGTCCAGTTCTGGGCCCCTCAGTTCAAGAAGGACAGGGAATTGCTTGAAAGAGTCCAGCGCAGAGCCACAAAGATGATGATGGGACTGGAACACCTCCCTTATGAGGAGAGGCTGAGGGAGCTGGGTCTCTTTAGCTTGGAGGAGACTGAGAGGTGACCTCATGAGTGTTTACAAACATGTAAAGGGTGGGTGTCAGGATGATGGAGCTAGGCTTTTTTCAGTGATATCCAGTGGTAGGACAAGAGGCAATGGGTGTAAACTGGAGCATAGGAGGTTCCACGTTAACATGAGGAAGAACTTCTTTACTGTAAGAGTGACAGAGCACTGGAACAGGTTGCCCAGGGAGGTTGTGGAGACTCCTACGTTAGAGATATTCAAGGCCTGCCTGGACAAGTTCCTGTGTGATGTACTCTAGGTTACCCTGCTCTTGCAGGGGGGTTGGACTAGATGATCTTTTGAGGTCCCTTCCAACCCTTGGGATTCTGTGATTCTGTGATAGAAATTCTCACAGATGCTGGGCATGGCCACTAGCTGACATCGTAAGTTACTGCTCGGAGAGGAGCCAAAGCAAAGTGTCTCCTCCAGACCTCTCCAAATCCTGATGGTCCTGAGCATCACGAACAGCTGGAGATCTGCACTTTGACTTCAGCTTAGTGAGTCAAAACTAAACCTCAGGTTTAAATAGCTTACTGGGTTTCTCTCAGGGTATTCCACACTCCACCAGCAAACCCAACTAGCATCCACACCCTGGTTTTGCCATCTAACAAGGTCACCAGAGAGATGCCAACCATCACAAGAGCCAACTTTCCATCACGGGTAGAAAGCTTCAGCAGACAGCAATAATGACAAACCCTATTCAGGAAAACACAGGGCTGGCAGTGGCCATGGGCTCATGAGTCCCTTTCAGTCCCTGCATGCAGGAGGTGAAATCAGCAAGCAGAGGCAGGAGCAGGAGTGTTTGGAGGCCAGCCCTGAGCATGCAGCTTCACACCGGCTGCCAAGGTGGGTCATGCTCCCCTCCCTGCAATCTGTGCTGCTCCCAAAGGCTCTGCCTGAGCCCAGCCACCTCCTGCTGCCTCGCTCCCACAGCACAGGGACGCTGGCCACAATGCTACCCTGCCTACACCGGGTGCTGATACCACCGCTCTGTGACAGGCCGTATCATTTATTTTTATTATTATTATTTTTTTAAATTAAAATCCTCCTGAGCTTTATTAAATAGGGATGCTGATAGGTAATTAAATCGCAACTTAATTAAATCTGTCTGCTCAATCCAACCGCGGCACGCTGGCTACTCTGCAATCCCTGTGAGAGGTGCTGCTGGTGGAGAACGGCAACATGAATTAAACAGCATCACATTCAGCACTGCCACCTCCCCGCCAGGCACAGCCAGGAATGGGACCAATGGGTTTCTCCACCCATAGAGCAACAGGAGAAGATGGGGAGACCACACAGGGGACCTGACCTGACTTCGTAACAGCTTTTTGGGTAGGGACTGACTCCCTCCATCATGGCAGGACCAAACCAAGGCACGGGAGGTGTGTTGGAGGATTCATGATTAACTAACTGCTTTGGCATAACATGATAGTGTTGGACACCTTGGGGCTTGGTGATCAGGGCCTAAGGTAAGGCCATGCTGGTGGCCGGTGTCACCGAGCTCATTTGCATATGGAAGCCCTGTATCTGTTTCCATGGTTACCTAGAATGCTTGCTGCCCCGTGTGTCAACAGCCCCGGCTGGCAGTTGCCCACGCTCCAGGAGTGACTGTGGACGTGTGAGGAAGCAAGAGAGGCAGCTCTGTGGTTTCCCTATCCCAGGAGCTGAACGAACACTTCCACACCTTCCACGTGTCCTGTGGCATCGCTGGTGCAGCGTCTCCATCTCCAAGTGACCTTGGTGGCCATGCTGCGAAGGGAAGGGCAGAAGAACAGGCCCCCCAAGCAGGTCCGGTTCCAGCTCCCCACCAGGGACTGGCGAGAGGAGCGGGAATGGGAGAGGAGGAAGGCTGATACCACCCAGCTCTTAGCCCCAGCCGATCTGTTGACTGGTTCCCTGTGTGACCTGGTGGAGTATGGACAGATTGCTGAGGAGAGCCAGCCACCTCTCAACCAGAACTGGTGGAGACTTCTGCATTATCTGTGTGGATACAACAGGGAGAGGATGACCTCTGAAAAGATGCCCCTACCAGCAGAGACAGCTCCTCAAGCAGCACCAGCCCTCTGCTCGAGCAAAATACCTTTTGCAGAGCCTGTTTATTCTACTTTTTCTTGCTGTTGCCTAATTATTTAATGTGTCTAATTTCACCTTCTCTTAAAAGGACTTTATTTTATTTGTCACATGATGTGAATAGACAAACACTTTCTTTGCCTATTGTAGAAAACTGTTCTTGTAGTACCTGTTGTATGTATGTTTGTTAAATAACCAATTAAAAAGTTTCTGAGCCTAAAGCCTGGTTAAATGAATCTTTAAAATGAGCATGATGGGAGGTTGGTGGCAGCTCATCTACTGAGAGCAGAGCTTTTACAGCTGCATTGAGGGAGGTGCTGGAAGAACAAAGCATCGGGATGGTTTTAAAGGGAGTTGTTTTGTGAAAGTCTTCAGGAGAGTCTGATCTTATTTGTGGCAATTCAGTCATTGTCATATTCAAAACAATGATTTTAGAATGGTACTCTGTTGTTTCAAATAATTTGCAGGTCTGTCTTTGGGGAACTGGTCATTTTAAGCAATGGTTCTGTATTGATGAGTTACTGCCAAAACAGTGGAGAAATGGCTGTTTAATGAAGGGCAACGGAGCTGGTGCAGGGCCTGGAGCACAAGTGTGATGGGGAACAGCTGAGGGACCTGGAAGGTTTAATCTGGAGAAGGCTCAGGGAGGACCTCATCTCTCTCTACAACTGCCTGATGGGAGGATGGAGCCAGGAGGTGGCTGGGCTCTTTTTCCCTAGTAACCAGTGATAGGACAAGAGGTAACAGCCTCAACCTGTGCCAGGGGAGGTTTAGATTGGATATCAGGAAACATTTCTTCACCAAAAGGGTGCTCAGGCATTGGAATAGGCTGCCCAGGCCAGTGGTGGAATCACCATCCCTGGAAGCATTCAAATCCAGTGTAAACAAGGCCCTCACTGACACAGTTTAGTGGTGGCCTTGGCAGTGCTGGGGTAACGGTTGGACTTGATGGTCTTAAAAGGTCTTTCCAACCCAGTTGATTCCATTAAATGGTGGGCAGGCAGGGAATGGCTTCTGACAGATAACAATGCTAGAACATGGTTCTGTCACCAGCTGCCTGATACCCGGTGCCTTTTATTTGTACTCTGAGAGTTTCAGCTCCTAGAGACACTGAAGGAAGTATTTTTGTGGTCAAGAAAGATTAAAGCTTTTCTCTGGTTTAGTCAAGAGAGTGAAGTCTTCAAACTTCTGAAACAAAAGCAAAGAAACCCAGTGTGTGTCTACAAAGCCCTTCTGCAATTACCGGAAGACTAGAAGTTGTGATCCAAGAGACTGAGGCTGCTGAAGTAAGTCAGCAAGGGCAGAGGCCCCATGGGATGGATGACCCAACTTGCACAGCCATACCCAGGCAGAAAGGAGGACAGAGAAAATAGGTAGCTCCTTCCAGAGGTAAATGGGAGAGTGAATACCCAGAGCCTGGGTCCCCATGGCTACAGAGAGAAAACCTTGCTCTCCATAGCACCTTGATACTCCTTTGCCAGATCTGTCCCTGTGCCCACCTCAGATGAGCCCTTTTATACCATGCTAGAGGTTATTCCTTCTCCCTGCACACAGGGTAAAATAGCCACTACTGCATGCAGTGGGTTTTAAATCTCCTGTAGATATTGCATCCTTACAGTCCCGGAAAAACCCTTGAGCTCTGCTCTGGCCATGGACCCCCACAGTGGAGACACAATGATATTGAAGAAGGTCTCACAACCACCGGCATTCCCTCAGATTTTCAGCCTGGGATCCAGGTACTTGAGCACACTCCATGTCTTCTGCAACCCCCCAGGAGGTGGAAGAAGAAAACCTCAAAAACAAACCCCCAAAAAGCCCAAAGGGCAATGGCACCTAATGGAAAACAAAACCCCAAAGAGATGGACAAGAGATGGACAGGCTACAGGGAGCCTTTCCAAGGGCGACTTTCATGCAGTAATCTTGAGAGATCAAATTCCTAATCTGCTTCCACCTCTGAGATGGAGGAGTGAAAGTCCAACCGGGATTAATGTTTAATGCTCGAGTTAGCAGTTGATGCCTTACGTCAGGATGCTTGGGTTCCCTGCTCCGCAGCTGAAAAAGGCTGGTATGTGAGCTCAACCAGCATCCATCCCGGATATTAGGGATGACCCTACTCTCAAGCTAAGGTCAAGGAGGGGTTGCCAAGTTCAGGATTCCCCGCACCATTACAAAGTGTTGTGTGCTGGGGCTGCAATAACAGATGAGCTCTCCTGTCTGTATCTGCTGGGGCATGTGAAACTTCAAACATACCTCCTCGTTGTTTTAGAGCCACTGAGGTGAGCTGCTGGAACACAGCACCAGGGAGGGCAGTTGAGAGAAAAAGCAGCTCATTCCCACTGATAGGTTTGCATTTCTGCTCCTGGTGAGGACACATGTGGCTGGAAACCCACACATGGCAGCCCCAGCTCCTGTGCTCCACACCATGACAGGGATGGAAGGAGAGATGGGTCAGCTGCAGAGGGACAGAGTGGGGAGCAGCCTGGAAGACAAGAAAAGCACTTGTTGAAGATAAAGACATAGGCAGAACCCAGAATACACAGACAAACAGGTATAGAAACTGACTGTCTGAAACAAAGCTCATGTTGTTTGCTATTCTTATTACCAGAAGACTTTCTCCACTGGGAGTACATGGCCTTAATTTTGAGGGTCTGCTTAGAAGGCCAGACAGTGGCACAGAGACTGACAGGGACATGGGCATCTACACTAGGAAATGCTTTTTTGCTGTCAGAAAAGCAGGGGGGAATGAATTGATCATGTCCTGTGACTCCTTCATGCATGCTGCACCATCATTTAGCAGGCACTTCCAAATGTACTGTTTGTGCTTACTCTTGAAAAAGGTCTATTGTGAGTGAAATGATGCAACCATGAGTGGTCACACACTAGATCTCATCTTCTACTGCACACCTGCCTCCTTCCCATCCAAGTTTCTACGATCTGATCTGTATCTAAATGTCACCACTGCCCTATCAAAAGAGGGCGAATCTATTACATCCTGACCTAAGGGTCTGGGCAATTAAGGTTTATGTCCAGAGAAGAATCTACATTCTGAGTTCAGCCCTTCTCTTCTTTGACAGATTGTTTTGTATTCTTTCATGTGTCCCAGGTGGTGCTGGGACATGTCAGACCACAGGGCAGCTTGAAGTTATGGGGCAAACCATAGGTAATTTGGCAGGAGAACATTAAAAAGGAAGAGGAGGAAACTATAAATTCAGAGTGTAACCACCATAAAGTGTTCTCTTAGTTCACAGGCAACCTCTTAAAAGCATAGATAGCTCTTCCCCCTGCCTACAGGATGCCTTTCCCTCCCCGTAGGGTGTCGTGTTATGGCTCAGACAACAGAACACCATGGGAACAGTGACCCTGATGGATTTCACATGTGTTGCAAGACCTGTTGGAAGCTCAGCCCTTTCACACGCTGGACTTCTCCTCCATGCAGTATCAAAGGTTTGGCAAGTCATGGCCCTGTTTCATTTCTCCCTCTCTGCTGAAGGGCTTCATCTCATCCCTCCTCTTCCTTTCTTACTGTCAAAGATGAGCCATCTGCCTTTAGAGCTCAGAATGAACCATAACCCCAAGTCCTAAATTGGCTGTAACTCCCATGGCAACATCCAAGAACATTTATGAGCCTCATTTCTAGGAAAATAACACAGACAAGCCATCAAAACCTTTCCTCATCTCCTTCTCGTGTCCTCCAAGGGTTACAGATCCTGGAGAAGATGCATGTGTGGCTGAGATCTGCTTTCCAGTAAATCACAGCTGGCAGTGTCCTAACTTTCCTTAGCTCTACTACAAATACTTCATGGAATCACTACATTTCTGTGTTCCTTCCTCTTAACCAGAAATTAATTTCTTGCACCTAGGAAGCACTGAAGTGCCTAAATCACATTTTCAAGAGTCACATGCATTTATGACCAAAATTTCATAGATTCTCCTTACAAATTGTTTCCCTAACAATCTCATTTTCTCCCAGCCAGACCAGTCTCTTATTTGCTTTTTTCCTCCATTTCCCCCCTTTCTGGTTATCTTTTAACCAAAACTCATTGCCCAGTTCTCATTCTTGGTCATGTTTTAGGGATCAGCATTTGCTGTGGGAGGAGGAACAGGAAACATTCAGTTCTCATCCTCATTTAGCTGGCCACTTCCCTGTCCCCTACTGACCCAAACCAGGGCTCTCCTGTCTTGCAGCAACATCTTCCTGTTCCCACAGCCATGGGGTCAAGTGCACTGCAAGCACTTGGGAAGCACAAGTGCTTGGGAAATTAGGTGTATTTCTTCTGAACTTCATAGTATGAAAAAGAAAGTGATTTTTCTGAGGGAAATGGCTCATGGAAATCCATTGCTAGTTTTGCTTCAGCAAGAAATGATGAGTGATAACTTAAAAATGATACAAAAGAAACTGCAGTGGAATTAATTTTTCAAAGGCCATTTTTAAGTAAAATTTGGAAAATATTTGCAAGAAAACTCTCCACTGCAGAGATCCGGACATCTTCCCTTACTGAATTCTACTAGGGAGCCTCCTCTTCCTGCTCAGTCTGTTTATCTCCACTGCTGCTTTTAAGGTAACCACTTCTGATGAGGATTTCATTCTAGAATACAGACTGTCAAAGTGGAAAACTCAAATTCCAAGTTTTCTTGTGAATATGTGTTTTAAACCTACTCATACAGTGGTGGGAAAGTTTCCGATATCAAATATTAGCTGATGTTACAGAATTGAGCATATACATAGGGAACATATGAAGAATGAACAAAGTCAGAGAAGAGCAAACTGAAGGGGACTTTTTGAAAGCCAGAAACAACTGGAGGCAAGCACCAAATAGCAGAAAGATACTAGTGCAGTGAGAAAGAAAGGGGGACCTGGCGAATTAAGGGGAGAGAATGAGAGTGAATGCATAGAGTAGACAGAAACAAGGAAACAAAGAGTCAATCTGATCTTTGTTTGGAGAACAACAAAGAATTTGTTTTCTGCAAAGCTGTTTTTGAATGTGGGCATGCTGCAGAAGACTGTAAGAGAAGACAGTATGTCTGAGTGCTACCACTAAAGTGATGGAGTCATAGACTGATGTTCTCCACCTAGAGGCTGAGGTTCCAAAGCACTTTGAGACCTCATATGTTCCCTTAGATGGTGTTACCTGCTGTCATCAATGATTGTGGTGTTGCTGAGCCTCTGAACCAGCTGCTGGCAGCAGGGACTGCCATATGTGGTACAGCACAATGTCTCACAAGCCCTGAAAACCTGTGGAGGCCTCCAGCTGCCCATGTGCATGAAGCATGCTCTTTCTCCAACACCGATCCCAAGGGAAACAGCCAAGAGAAGTGCCAGAAGGTCAAAATGCAATTAAAACCAATGAGATTTTGTGCTACTTAATGGGTGCAAAGGAAAGAGGGTTTGCCTCTTGGGTCATGCTTCTCTCACCTGCACAGACCACCCCACACTCTCTCCTCAGTCTCCTTTCCCATTGCACCTCTTGTGGCCCTGCTCATTCATAGCATCAGCCCCACTGATGTTCAGGTCCAGCAAGTGGGGGGACAATTAGGTAAATGTGTAAGTTTGGAGGGGAGGGGATTTACACCTCCTGTTGCCCTTGCAATGAATTACCAGGGCTGTTAATGGGCTGGTGCCCCAGTGCCTCGTAAATCGTGTGACTGAGGCCAAGCGGTGATGGGTGGCTTTGATCTGGACACGCTGCCCTGCCATGAACAGGAAAAGGAAGAGGTGATTTTTCATGGGTTACTACTCACTCCAGCCTCCAAGTTTTCCACTCTGCTGAAACTTTGACAGTGCCTAATAATCCATCAGCAAGACTTTCCTTGCTCTGCTTCCACTCCATTACCACCTTCATGGTCCCATTTAGCTTCTTTCACACGGACCCCGGAAAGGTTGACAGTCTCCCACCCTTCCAAAGCAGTTTGGAGGATGAGAGCAAGGGCTGGGGTCACTCCACACATTTCCTTTGAGGAGTCACAAAGTGGATGCTGAGGTGAAGGGAAAGAGCTAGCTCACACTTACAGACCCAGGGCACTTCTCATCTCCAGGAGCTCCACCATCTGCAGCCCTGGGCAGCCCTCATTGTCTGGAGAAAGTCATCCTCCCTTCTTGGTTTTTGCCATTTTGAGGATACCATTAGCTTCAATTAAAAGAAAAGGCCAGTCTGTCCTCCCATAAACTGCTTCACAGCAAAAAGATTGGAATCTAGATGGGAAACAGCACAGGGGGGAAAAACCTATTGCTAATACACTGAGTGATTGCAGATGTGTCTCTAGATCCACATGCCTAACAGGTTCACACCTACTGAAGAGGCACCACCTGGGATGTCAAAGCAATTGGTGAAACTTTGAAGTGCCTCAGAGGAAAAGCAAATAAGAGGCTGAGATGTCACCTGATAAGAGAGGGTTAGATGTCTTAGGGTTCATTTGAAATGCTCTAGACTATCTGCCATGATGGCAGAACATGGGTTTTCTTCAGGTCTCTTGTCACATCTTCCAGCTATGCCTGGTGTCTTGGATACTTCAGGGTGTCTCAAATAGTACAGTACATTTGGGTACCTGAGTATTTTGTCATTGTGTTTTTTCATTAAGGGCTGCTACTTAGATTTGTTCTTGACTGGTCCTTCTGTTATCTCCTATATATTAGACCAATACATTAATGTGTTCAATTTCGTGTGTTCTGCCTTCTGAGTGGAACCAAAGGCTCAGAATGGCACTGAATTCTTTGAGAGGGGTAAAAACCACCTCAGTAATAAATCCAGACTGTGAAGGCTTGATGTATCTGTTTTTCTGTTTGCCTCCACTACTGCTAGACAGAATTAGCCCTCACCTAATACAGAGTGCAGACTTGATACAACCTTGTTTAGCACAATTGGCTTGAATCCATTATATTGACAATATCAATTTGTGTAATTCCTGCATTAGGATTTTGTACTAAACTGTATTTGAAAGGAGCTGTTGACCTTGATTAGCTCTTTAATTGTGGTTAAAATCCAAAGTAATTCAGATACCAGCTTTGACTGTGGAAGGGAAGGGCTACGCCATGTGACAGTGCAGTCAATAACTGACACGTTCTCCATGGACACAGTTCCTGTGTTTTATGTGCTCTAGGTCTCACCACTGTCTCAGTGCATCCATTTGCCTTCACTTTGACCATACCCTTGGGGCTTCACCTTGCAGGGTGTATTGTACAAGCAGGCACTTGAGGTACAGTCTCCTGGACACATTCCAGTGGAGTCATCCTCTGGCTCACACGACCTCTGCTTTTGCATGCAGGTGGGATTTTCAGTTCATTTTCCATCCTATGCAGAGGTGTAATAGTGCTGGGTACTACCCAAGGGCTGCTTGGAAAGGGATAGGAAGGAGCCAGCCTACAAAGCTAAATTTTGGCTGCAGATGTTGCCTTACTCACTTTGTGGTCTCTTAGCAGCAGAAAGAAAAGTAGAGTGTTATTACAGCACATTAAGAAACCCACATCTGCCTGTCAGTGCCCAGATAGCGGCAGGGTAATAGGGTTATGGGCACTCTAGAGAAGGGATGAACAGGCTTGCTGGTGTTTCAGCAGGCACTACGCTCTTACCAAAGCTGAACAGGAGCTGGATGCCCAATTCCCCCAGATATCTGCAGGAAAAGATCAGCTATGTGCCTTGAGGTCTGCGCTGGGTGAAAAATGCCAGGCAGGAGGAAAGGCCATTTCCAGGACTCCCATGTGCTGAAAGGGAAAATGGATAGGATGAAGCCTGGAGGGGGAGAACCCTTTTAAGTCAATGAGGAATTCTGCCAGAAAGCAGCAGAAGGAGCAGTTCAGCAGGAATTACAGAGAGTAAGAAAAAAAACCTGGCAAGAGATAGAGCCTGAAAGATGGAGCACTTCATTTTGGGCAAACTGAATGTTTCAATTAAAAATGACAGAGCTGTGATCCTTTAAGAGCAGTCAGATTTTAATACATTTTTCATGAATGGAAGCAGCCCGTATCCTGAAGACCTGACAAACTCTGCTCTTCGGGTAGCATGTGCTCTCCTGGATCTTTGTCTTGCTGGCATCAGAATGGGTTGCCAGCCATGGATCAAAGAGGGAAAACACAAAAAGACCTGCCAGGCATCTTGTGCTACATATGTGTGCAGAATATAATGTGCAGAGAGGAGACAGATGCCTAGTGCTACAGCAGGGAAGGAGAGGGTTCATGGGAAGGAAGAGTAAACCAACAGTAGAGAAGAGGACACAGAGATGAAAGAACAGGCTGTGGAGAACACCAGTGTCAAGGAAAGGAGTTTGTGAAAGACAGGAGTAGAGCAGTGGAAGTGGAAACAGGGAGGGAGGGAGAGGAGGAGGGAGAAATGTACCCTCTGTGCCTGGGAAAAGACAATAAAAGCAGCGGACTCTTGTCACGCAGGACAAGCCCAGCACTATTTACTGTTTGCTCATTTAACCTGGTTAATTTTTAATAATGTTGAAATTTTCATTTTAATAATTTAGGTAAATTATTTATTAAACCGCGGGATAAAGGAATCGTAGCAATTATGAATTGACAGTGTTACCTGAGGCTCATGAAAAGGTAAGGGGTTTTGCAAAGTCCTTGTTATTGGATAAACATTAAATTAGTAACAACTTCACATCCTATTCAAATTACCTTCTTCCGAGTCTAAGATTGCTCTCTCTTGGTCTCTCCTGGGAAAGAGCACTGTGGGCAAAGATGGTTGCAAGGAGCCATGGCTGTCCTGTGTGGGGATGGGGATGTTTCTCCTAGATGTCCTTGACACAGGGATGAGGCAGTCTTTCCATCAGAGGATGGCAACAAGGTGACATTCACTGCTCTGATCATGGAGAAGAACACAATGGGTTAATAGGAAAAGATGTTGGATGGATCTTGTGGCTATGGCTATCAGAGTGGTGGTGGCTTTTCTGGTACAAAAAAGGTCAACAGAATGGTGCTGGTATCTCCTACCTATTGCATGACTCCTTGTTGTACTTTGGAGATGCAGACTTCTAAACCAGCTCATGACCACAGGAATCAGCTGTCTGATGCCAGCTGCATTATTGAAGGTTCCTCAGGAAATACAGACCCAGTCCTGGAAGATCCCAAGTTTGTTCTGGAGATGTTTATGTAGAAATGTAGTCTGCCACTCGAGGAAAGCAACCTCTAAAAACTGTCGACAGA
Source organism: Melopsittacus undulatus (assembly GCF_012275295.1). Lineage (NCBI taxonomy): Eukaryota > Metazoa > Chordata > Aves > Psittaciformes > Psittaculidae > Melopsittacus > Melopsittacus undulatus. Next base: position 5,753,378 of record NC_047534.1, on the reverse strand, counting down.
GACACACAGCTCCACACTTGAAGTGATTGTATGGGGATTGCAAAATAAAGCCCTAGATATCTGAAAGGGTGAAACCAATGAACTTTAAAAACACCATGGGAATGTAGCATCCAGATACTCTCTGCAAGAGTGAGAATTTTGCTTCAAAGCACAAATCTAAATGGAGGATGGTAAGAGGTGGGAAAGAGGAGAATAAGGACAGGGTCTGGAACCTGGTGGCCTCAGTCAGCAGAGTACTGCAGCCTTTGCCCAACTTCCAGCATCAACGTAGACCTGTAGAATTCAAACCAGCCACCCAGAATTCAACAGCAATCCTGGGTTTTAAGTACTGCAATGAATCAGAGCCAAGTTTGCATTTTCATATTTTGTGATGTTTAATTTTCAAGCATTTTGTTTTAATTACCAGTTTCCAATCATTTTTATGTTAGCTCTGAGTGCCTTTCCTACATTTTCTTCTCAATAATTAAAACTTTTTAATAACATTACTTTCAATCAAAGGATTTCAATTTATCTTCTAACTTAGTTCTATCCTAATAAGTTTTTTTTCCCTGGGAATTTCCTAACATTCAGTAAAGGAAATAAGCATTTCTGAAGTGTAATTTTTCCTCTCTAATATATTGAGAGCTCAGTTTTCTTGAAGAAATTCTTCGGAAAAGCATGAAGACACATTCAGAGTCCTAAATATTTGTGCACAAGATGATGTCTCAGATACAAATCTGTTCTTTCTTCTTGGTTTAAATGGCCATAGCCACCAACTAATATGTGAAAGAAGTTGATAAACAAATATGTCCCATAGACTAAAGGAAATGCCCTCCTAAGTTTTGAAATCTGCTCAATCACATTCATGCCTAGCAGGTAGGAAAATACAACCTATTAACCGAGAAGATAATGTTGAACAAAATATGCAATAGTGAACAAATCCTTAATCCAGTCGTAAGGAATGCCTGCTTTATAATGAAATAAACCAGCCTCATTACACAAACTGAAAACAAGTGAAAATACAATTCTTCAGTCTCCAAGCCCCACATGAATCTAAACTTGCCCATCTCCAGGGTTTATAAATTGCCAGAGTTTCTAAACTCCGGAGAGCTTAGTCACAGAGAAACCATAGAAACTCATAGGTAGAGAAGAAATAGGAAGAAATACGAATCACTGAGATCTCACTAATATGCTAAGGCCCTAGTCAGCATTGTGGACAGTCCCTTACACCCGGATCAGCATATTCCTGAGAATACCATATTAACTGAAAACAAACAAAATCACAAAGCACATCCCTTGGGCATCTCAGCTCTCCTTCCTTTGCCCTCGATCTTCTCTTGGATTCTTCCATCAGGAGATCAAGTGATAAATTTCAAGTGTGAAAACATTTTGTTACTGTGAGTCAATGACAAAGATAAGATACCAGAGCTGAGCAGCTTTTTGCAAGGAAATGCTAATTCCACAAAGACATGGAGTTTGCTAGGAATCTGTGCTGAACAGTTCAATGAAAACAGATCAGAATCCTTCATTCTGGTAAGGTCCAAATGTATGTTTCAAATTAAGCAATTGGTTTTCATTTTTTAGTGCATAAGAACATTAACACACAAGCTATTTTAAACCTCTTTCAAGACTACAATATTACAGGTTACATGAAGTTTGTTCCTTTCATAGCAATTTTTAAAGTTTGGCTTTTCATTCAGGTATTGAAACTTCCTGTAGGAAGTCTGAGCTTCTACTTCAAAACCCAAGCTCACAATGGGAATGGCATTACAAACTGCCATGGATCTCCAGCCTCTGGAAGCAACTCATGATCCAGGCAGCATCCAACAACTGACCCCCTGAAACTACAACTGATTCCATGGAGGTTATTTACAGCCTCTTTAATTTCCTTTCCTTGAAACTTCAATCTAAATTAAGACAATTTGGCACCTTCAGGAGGTCCCCAGTGTCTGAGCAGCTAATGAACCAGGGTGGAACAAGGTGCCCTTTGAGTGGAGGCACCCATTAGTTCCCGGAGGATGGAGGAGCTCCTCTTTCCCCCAAAACACCACTGTCTCACATGCTTTTCTTGTTCACAGGGAGTGTTTTCCTTGCAAGGTGACTGTAGCCAGAAGATTGTGCAGGCTCGCAGCTCTGACTGAGTACATTATATTATCTGACATCTTTTCTGCTGCTGAGCAGAGACTATCAGCTGTTCAGTGGAGCCCACACTAGGATGAACACGCCAGGGCAGGAAGCAATTAATAAAACATCTGATTACTTAGAGCAGCTCTTCCCAAACTCCTCCTTGGCTTGCAATAACAAAGGCCTCTGCCTGCGCTCTTCCATCTCCTGTCACTGCTGCCACCGCTCTCATATACCAAAGTTAACAGTGATTATTTTTCAGGGATGGGTCCAACCCAAAGCCTAACTGAAGACAAGAGGAAGCCTTCAATGGACACTGCTTCGCTTTGGGTCAGTCCCATGGGCAGGGGAGAGGACACACAGATTCAGATGCATGGAGCCCATGCTCAGGAGCAACACACCCACGGGCTGTGCCTTGGCTGCAGGGGCAACCACGGAACTGCCAAAAACCCCAGTGTGGCCAGTGGCCATTTCCCCCAGTGCAAAGGGCTCTGCTCTCTCCCACCCTGCATACTGTACTGCAGCCCCATCTCCCACCACCCCTTGCTCAGGCAGACCAGCAGAGCCAGGCAGGGTCACTGTGCACGTTTGTCCTTATTTTAAGTTATGCACCATTTCCTCTGCCCCCTTTTCTTTTTGTTGTTGTTGTTATTATTAAAATTTTCCAAAAAGGAATAAAACTAATCCCTCCCCTTCCCTGTCCCTCCCCACCATGTTCCCAAGGTGCCAACTAATCTCCGATGCCCAGCTTGTACACAGCCACCTCTAATTGCTCCTGCATTTTCATCTGGTGTAAGTTCAGCCATCGCTACAGCTGCCCCTCCTCCCCCCGGGAATTCACACCTTCATTATCACTCTTTACTGCAGAGCCGTCCGCAGGCTCCCGGCTCCGATAAAAAATAGAGCAGCTTTTCAGTGGTTTCAATTTTAATTACCAGCATCAAGGCAGCTCGCATTCTCACCAGGCTGTTTCGCACTAATTAAAGTGAGGAGGAGTTTATGGAAGGGACACCAACTCCACTTCACTCCCTCATCTATTATTTACAGACAGTAATACAAATAATTTCCAATTTAAACAGTCTGAGCTGGCCAGCAAAGAGGAGGGAGAGGTGGGGAGAACACTGAGCAAGGAGAAACTCAAATAAAGAGCGGAAACTAAGAGGAGGGGATGGAAAATCGACTCCCAGTGCCCTCTAGTGGGATGATTTCCTGAGGGGTCACAAGGTTGGAGGTGTGAACGTGGCCAGGAGGGACAGCGAGGTGGCAGGCACTGGTTTCTCCTTGCCTGGCCTCACCTGTGACCTTCAAGATACGACCAAGCAGCAGCAAAAGATAGTTTTGGATAAGGGTCCAGTTTGCTCCAGCTCTGCATTGGTGCATCTGGTTTGGTCCCATGCTGTTCATCACTGGTGGTGCTTCATCTTTCCCATGGGCATGGCAAGGTGCTGGTGGAAATGGGCTCTGAAAACCTTGGGTGGGCTCCGAGCTGACAGCATCTCAGTGGTGGGTGCCCAATCCAACATGAAGGTAACCAGTCCTGGTGGGATGTGAACCTGGGGTAGCACTGAGCTGCAGCTCATGAACAGGGTTTTGTGGGTGTCATGGGAAAATCCCCCCACCTAGAACATGGGCTGTCCACACAGCTCCATCTGTCAGCAGATATGGTTTCCCAAGGCTCGGATTGGTTTCCTGACCCATCACTCTCTCCTTGGATGTGAAATGTTCTCCATCCCTCAGGCTGGCTCCAATCAATCTCTCCCAGTGCAGCACATGCCAAACCTGCATGTTTTATGGATTTGGAGGAAAAACCCTGAGGATGGGCCAGCACAGAGGTAGGTGGTTCCCACCCCCATGAAAACAATGCCTATAAACAGAGACTGTTGAAGACCCCCCTGCACAACAGATTTTACCATGTCGAGGAATTAAAACGCAAGTGTCTCAGCCCCGCTGCTTTGTTTGTTCTTGTTGGCATAGATGAGGTGATCAATACCAGTGAACTTGTGTTATAGCTCTGATCTTTACAGGGCCTGAAATGATGTCATCTATGGGTCACATTCGGATTTCATTTAAACCAATGCTGATCAGGAATAACTCCAATAAGAACAGGGTTACCCTGGGTTTACGCCAGGCTAAGGCAGATAAGCCTGAAGATCAGTGACTGAAGGAGAAGAAGTTTCAGCATAAATGTTATTACTACAGAAAAGTAGCTTGATTGAAGCACAGATGTTGAATGTTAATCACTGTAGGCTTGATCCAGCATCTCTGTAAGTCAAAAGCAATATCCCATTTACTTCAGCATCTCAGGATTAGATCAACGGCAGGTAAATATTCAGAGACTAAATCATCTTACTCTTGTACCACCTCTAGAGTGTGTGAAGTGCCTGGGACTTCAGTGAAGGCATTCCTGATTTATGCCAGAGTGTGAAAGAGAATCAGGTCCTACCTTCTGCTTTTTGAGTGCTTCCAGGGGCTAATGATGATATTTGGAGCAATTTTACCTTGATATCACTGATCCAGACCAGGCCACGCTGGCTGCCAGCAAAAGTCATAACCAAGGGACAGCCTATGGAAATGAGTGTCGGTCTCACGTGTGACAAAGATTCCCACTGTTAAGCACAGCAGATACGTCACACATCCTTTTAACAGCAACAAGCTACAGGTTCCAGATCAAGGTACACTGCTCTCTTCCCTTTGGTAAAGGTAAGATTTGGGACTGATAGTTGACTTCTGTTAGAAAACTGTGAGCTCAGCCCTGGTGAAGTCTTCCCCTTCTAAGGTTGGTACTGTGGAGTCCATAGCTGCAGTCACAGACAGGAACTTTGGCCAGGATGAACATGGAATCAGTTTTCCCCAAACTTCACAATCCCTTTGTGTCACTGACTTAAGTATCTTTGCTGTTGGCCTCAATTGACAGTCTCACTTGATCCTTGAGGGAGAAGCTGAGGTGTGTGCCAACACAGAGGCTAAACCTCTTCTACCCCAACGGGTGGTTTCCAGGGCCTGGGCTGTATTGATGGAGAGGTGCCAGAGCCCACGCCGAAGCTTAGCTCAGACCATCTTTCAGAACTGTCACCCTATCCATTAAAGATTTGGGGTGATTTATATGACTTTTCATCATGAGCATAGTGTGAGAACACTGGTAACTTTGTGTTGGACACTGACTCCAGCCATCATAACTTCTTTGCAATTACTGCCCCATCCATCCTCCTGCACTAGCACAAGAGCCCACGGTATGGACCAAAACTGGACGTTAGCGCCTGCCTCCCATGATGTGCTGCATCCCAGTCCCTTGTATCAGAGTATCTTAGACCAGGTAACATGTATGGCAAAAAGAAGCAGACAAGAGCTCAGCCCTTTTTCATGTGCATAGCTCATTAATGGAACAGCCACAGGACTGAGACCCCATTGCAATTTCCCTGCAAGGCTGAGCAGCTTTTGTGCTAGCAGGGGCTCCGATGGTAGGGTCTGTGGGTGTCCCTGGGGCCGCAGGGTCAGTCTCCATCCATCTTTTGCTCCATGTCTGGCTGTGTCTGTCTAAGGAGAGGGGACCAGGCTTGCTCACATGCTGTAACTGGGTCAGACCCTAAGCGATGCTCACTCCATATACACTGGCAGAGCCCAGCTCAGCTCCAGCACCTGCCAAATGCAGCTGGAAGCACAAATCACTTCATAACTGCTGGTGTTTGTATGGCTGCGCCTGGGTACTCCTGTGGCCAGGCCTGAACATCTTTGTTACGGGTAACTATTTACACTTAAAAAAAATATACAATGTCATATTTGCTCTCATCTGGATTCATGAGATGGATTTTGTTACGTTCTCTGTGGTGGAAACCAGTCATTCGTGTCTGCAAATAAACACTGCCGTTTTGGCCTCAACCAGCTCATCTCCAGCAGCATTAGTTAATTGTACTTTCAAATCCCTTTTTCTGTCCTAAAACTCACTTTCTGATCATCCTCTCAGTGCAAATATGGTAAATAACCAACCAATACAAGCAGCCACAAAGCCATAAACGTTTTTACGGCTGTTAAGCCAACATCCATGAATGCAGGCAAAAATTCCTCTTCCATTCCCAAACTCCAGTGGGCCTGGCTTGGCTCAGAGGGGAGCGTGCAGCCAAGTAGCGGGGTGCACCATAGATGTGCCTGGTTAGTAGGAAAGGGCTGCTCACCACAGATCACAGGGAGCCCCTTCGTGGAGCTGAAATGCCTTTGCACCAGGTCTCTCGCTCCCAGCCAGAAAGTATCTCTCTCTCTGATGAGAAAAGGGGGTTTTTCTAATTTATTGCTTTTATGGGATTGTTCCTCCACAGAGGCACAAATAGCAGCATATCAATAAAGCCAGTCGTTTGAAGTTGGATATTTCCACCTCTGTCACAGCAAAATAATTAAAAAAGGATTCACAAGATCATAAATTGCATGTCACCAAGGACACAGCCTCCTTAACCCTTCAAAAGCCAGGCTGTGCCCATCCAGGGCCCATGTTACTCAAGGCATGAAGAGACATTCGTTATTCTTAGCATCTCAACCACAAGGGTTTTCTTGTCTGGAAAGAGGGACACTAAGGACCTGTCTACACAGGGAATGAACTAGCTGGCTGGCAGGCTCGTAGCCCAGCTCCAGTATGCAAATGCACATACAGATTTGATTTTCAGCCAGGCAAATGAGAAGCTGTGCTGCAGACCTGCAAGAGCCGAGTATTTAGTCACATTGAAGTTAAAACATGCTACAAGCACATCAGGCATTGGGGAAAACACTTTCAAATGTACTTGAAGAGTGGCAGCATGGAGAGGGCCTAAAAACATTTGTTCTCGGTTAAAAGCTCCTCTGGCTCCAGCTAGATAATAGAAAAGGATGGAGCCCATCTGGGTCAAAAACTGCTGTTATCCTGCTGGTCCCTCCCTAGCATAGACACAGCCAGAATGTATCCCAACCCATCGGAAAAAACCCACATTAATGCAACGGAAGGGAATGCACCTTATTTTCTAGGCAGGTTGCAACTTAGCTCCCGATACAACAGTCAGGTTGTGCTCCAGCCTAATTTGATCACAGGCAAGGTTAACAACCATTGTTAAACTCTGCAGGTCAAATCCTGCCCTCTTATAAATCCAGGAGAACTCTGTGGGAAGGGCTTGGGGTGTAAATCTCCAGGTCCGAGTCCTGATGGCACATGAGAGGTGGACTCAGTACAGCAGGGCTCAGTATAGAGGCAGAAGAGCAAATGGGGGGTGTTTGGGGCAGCAAATGCCTATTTCTGGGGTGGAACCCAACCCCCAGACCGGCAGCAAGTTTCTGGTTTGATTTTGCTTTCACAAAGACCACTTACCAAAGCATGTGGGGGTCTGTGGTGTTAGAAGTCCCACTGGAGGTGGATTAGTAGGAAGAACAGAGCTAAGTGTGGTTTATCACAGGGTGGTGTATTATATTACACATATCCCATGGCTACATCCACTATAACCAGCATGTAAGGGAGGCATGTGTGTTTGACTCCTTAATGCTCTCCTGACCCAATACAAAATCCCTTTTTGTTACCTCAGCAAGATGATGGTGGATAGAGTAAGGGATGTATTTTGGCCAGCCTGGAATTTCTTGTGTAAGCTCCTCAGTGAAGGAAGCAAAGGAAATAGCCATTCTGGTATCCCCTTTTGATAGCACAGCCTAAGAGCTTACTTGGGAAAGACACTTGCTGAGAAGTGAAATTTGGCTCATATTACTCCCGTATTGGAAGCTCAGGCAGAAGGGACACGCAGCATCCAAGTGGCACCAGCAGCATTCCTCACCACAGAGCCTCTGCACCAAGATGTGCAGCCTACAGATCTCCCAGTCCTGAGGCTGTGATAACTGGTGCCATAAACAGCCGTAAAAACAGAGGGAAAGGCACTATTCTCCTTTGCCCATGCTCTGCACCAGCACAAGCAATAGCAATGCCAGTTGCAAGGGCAAGAAAGGGAATAAGCATGACGTTAAAGAGCCAAACACATTCACATGTTCTTTTTAGACACAACAGGACTTCACCAGCCACAGGAGATAAAAAATACATAGTACATAGGATAATATATGGTGTAGAGAGTCTAAAACTAGGTTTTATCCAAGTACAGGCTTACTTGCCCTACCACAGACTCAGAAAGCCAGAGAAGCTCGAAGTCTTTATGCCAAAACAGCATCAGTTTAGTAATGACCAGCAACAGACACAATGAAATTAAACCTTAAGCCTGGATGTTGGGAGGAGGAAAGCAGATGTGGAGCAACAACATGGCTGGTGTGTGCTTGATTTTAACTAATACCCTTTCCCAGCCTTTCTTGCCCTCTGCAGTGAGGACTGGAGGGGAAGGGGCTCAGCGAGCTCAGCCTAGGCATGGATGTTAAATCAGGAGCAGAGCCCAACCCTCGGGAGCCCTGCCCTGCCTCCTGGTCCTCTCTCAACATGACACCAAATTAGGACCCTTCAGTGGCAGAGCCACAAACCAGGCAGACAGGGCTAAATGGCCCCTGGGTGCAGGATTACCAGGGCTTTGCTGGAGGATGGGGCAGTGTGGGGAATTGCAGCTCCCTTCCCATCACAGCCAGGCAGAAAGGGCCTGAGGAAGAGGCAGTGCATATGGAGAAGGGCAGCAGCTGAGCCCCAGCCCCAGGGATGTGCCAGAGAGGGGTGGGAAAAGCAGAGGCTGAGCAGCAGTGCCCAAAGCAGGACCAATAAATGGACGTGTGTCAGGGAGGGAGAAGGTGCCTGGCACATTGCTCTGGTTAAGCAGAAGGAATAAAGGAGATGGAAACCTTCTTTTAGGACTGGCACCAAGTACCTGCAGGAACAGCTATTTTTGTTGACCCTGTCTGATGCCACCATGGGAGAGCTGTTAGTGAAACCCTGCGGGTTTATTAAGGCATTAGAAGTCTTACAGAGACACCAAACCCATTTCCCTTGCTGTCCTCATGCCTCCAGACTCCCATGGGTTGTGAATGGAGGTCTGTAGCAGGCCATGAAATAAAGCAAGATCTTTTATGCTCTAGAGCAACACACAGAGATTTGTGCCTCTGCTGGAAAACTTCATTCAGGAGTCCACAAACTGGAACAAGTAAAAATCACAGTTTTATTCCTAAATGGTAGAAACAAATTGCTGCCCTTCTAGATAATTTTTTTATTATCTATCCAAAATAAATCGTATCTATAAATAATGGAAGCTTACAGTACCTATCAGACTAGCTATAATAAGCATTTTGAGTAGGATGAAATATTGTCTTATTAGGAGAGCTGAAGGTGTGAAGTTTGCCACCAGCTCCAAAGTGTAGAGATGCTCATATGACATCTGTCTCTTAGTATTCATTAGGACACTGACAGCTAATGTAACATTATCACTAATCCATCAATGGTACTTGTGTAGCTCCCACTGCCGTAACACCCAAGTGCCTGTAGCATCCCTGCAGCATCCCTGTGAGAAGCAGGAGAACCTGAGTAATCCATACCTGAGCCTAGGAGCAAGTGTTGGGGAAGTCTGAGGGAGGGGAAAATCCTTCTTTTCCATGCTGGGGGACAAGCCTGGATGGGATCAGTTGATCCGAGTGCTTGGTGACCTTCAAGCTGGATCCCAGTCCCACCAGAAGTCGTTGTCACAGGAGAGAGTTATCTGTGCTCATGCTGCAACACCACCAGCAAACCATGTTGGAACAGAAGGGTCTGAGAAAACTTGAGAGGAGATAAATTATAAGAATATTGACGGATGTGTCTTTCCACCAGTTTTGTCCCAGAATGGTCCAATTTGGCCTTTGGGATAAGACAGGGATGAGGGTGTTTTGCTTTGGCCTTCCCATCACCAGCCTTGAGACAACCACTGGTCACTGCCTCTTGGCACATGGAAACCCCAAGGAAGTCAAAGCAGAAGTGGAGGAGCTATAGCATCTGGTCTGTGCGTCAGTGATGGGACCAGAGGACTGAAACCTTGGCTGTGATTTCCAGAGCTGTGGACTCCCCAGGTGGGATTCCTCGAGGTTGGCAGGGACCCTTATAGCAGGTATGGTGATATCTGCAACAAACCAGATAGGTCAGGAGACACAAAGTGAGATTCAGACAGGGCCAGGAGCCCCTGCCATCCTTGCTTGGCCACCAGAGGTGACAGCCCCTTCTTCCCTCCAAGCACACCACAAGCACATCACAGGCTCCTTTTTAACTTAGGAATTAGCAAATCCTGTCGTACTGCAGCAAACATCAACTGTCCTCTTCCAGCAGCCCACCCTCCAGGAACAAGGATGCAGAAAGGCTTTAAAGAATAACTCCAGCCCCTGCCTAGCCCACAGAGATCACCCTTTCCATAACTTCATCCCTGGCACCCATGGGAGGCAGCACCAGGTCCCTGAGAGAGCCTAAAGCAGAGCTCCCCTCACCTCACCCAGAGGAGACAGTGAAACATCATTTTCTCTGGCCTGGAATTAATTCCCCCTTTCCTTTTCCTTTGTCTCCTCTCTGCTCAGGCAGTTGATTGTCTTCCCTGCTCTAGCTCAGTTTGGAGTAGGTACACATAATAATAACTTTTTAATAATAATTTAATTTATAACACACCCCCTGCCAAGGCACTACACAAACAATTAAAGTATGCTTATAATAAATAAACACCAATAATTAAAACATCATAAACCAGACAATGTTAGAGCCAAACCAAATGCTAAAGAGCAAAACAAAGCAGCGTTTTTTGGAGGAAGGAGATCCTTGCACAATTCATCTTCCAAATCTCCTGTTGATGTTAGATTGAAATTCTCCTGCGAAGCTGTTTCTGCATCCGCACAGATTTTGGTGGTGTCAGAATCATGGCAAAAAATGGATTTTGCACTACCATAAATTAACTGGAGTTTTGCAAGGCTGTAATAACACCACATCCCCTTTCATCTGAATAAATTCAACTCAGTTTACTCAGGAAACCCAGTTTATGGCCCTGAGTTTGTGTTGATGACCCTGAGTTTGGGAAAAACATTCATGTTTTCACATTGGGTAAAATATGCCTCATTATAGCAGCTAGAATAGGTCTGTAGACACAAGGATGGTGCTTTAAAGATTTAATGCCAACCCCCTAAAATGAGCAGCAGAGCAGCCTTCTGCTGGCCCTCAGCTCCTTGGAGCCGATGGGATCGGCTTGTCCCAGTTTACACAACTGGAACCAAAAGACCTAAACTAACAAAAGAAGCAAGCTTTTCCTCCAAAACAAATGAAATCCCAACTCGTGCCAGGCAAACGCCGTGCACTGAACTCTAATGATTCAAGGAGACAGGCTCTGCCGAGGCAGAGGTGGAACTGAAACGCAGCCAGTCGGACCCTCTTCTGAAACAAGCTGGCCACCAGCCCTCAGACAATTACATCCAGGATCCGTGCACTTGAGTGCCCCAGCTGATCTCAGTTGTTGTGGCAGCGCATGAAGGGAAAATCCTTCCTGAAACCCAAACCACACAGGGATTTCTCCATCCTAGGGATAAGAAACAACCCCAAACCAAACCAAAATACGTCAGGAAGATGAAGCTGGTGGTTTTCTTCCAGCACAGGGAACCAGGAGGGTGTTTTCCATCTGATCCCTTCAGGTTTGTTCTCATGGGTTTCACTTTGAGCTTCAAATCCAAGCAGATCTTACAAATCAAAGGAACAGCAAATGAGACCATGTGGTTCTCACACACAAAGCCATCTTTTGGCCCGGGTTCATTCAAACAGAGCCTTCAAAAGGGTTCATGAATCTTTGTGTATTGTGTCACAACTTCCAGCTTTTCAAGGCAGGTGAGACATCTACACAAACAGATTCTGGGCACAGGAAGGATGCTTTCATTGGTTTGCATATTCTCCTATCAGGATTTTCTCACTTAAAAATTACATGACCCCAGACTCCCTGTTCTCTGCATAGCCACCTCCATGAATGGGCTCAAACTTTGCTCTGAGTGTGTGCTGGAATGGGGCCTCTTTGTGTCTGCAGGAGAAAAGGTGCTTTCAAGGAGGAAGCCACATTACCAGGGTTGGGGGTTTCTTACCTCCTCTGAATGCAGCTTCTCATTTCTGCACTGAGGTGCTGCTGCCTTTCATAGAGCTGGTCCTTCCTGGATGCTCTCCTCTTGCAATGGACTTCCAAGGATAACGAAGCCTCATCACGAGCTCACGTTCCCTTAGCTCCCTGCATCTGGGCAGCAAGGCCCATTTGGGAATCAGGATTCCTATAGTTTTCCCAAATCCTCCACCCTGCATAAAAGTTGTTGAGCAAATTTACAGTTTGCATTCCATGGATATAACTGGAAATCTGTGCTTTGGGCCTGCTCAATGGATGTGGTAGCTCCGCTTCCTTCTCCAGGAGATGTACCAGGAGACAACAGCATTTGGACTCCAAGTTCACATAAGCTGCTTCTATTTCCCTTGGAGATGGAGTGCTCTGGAACATAGACCAGCTCATTCAAATCTGCTCTCCCTCACGCTGGGCCACCTTTCAGCTCAAAGAGTCAGATTCCAGGATGAACCACAGAAAATCTGCATTCAGTTTTCCATATCACTTTCCTCCGAGTGCTCTGTGAGACCTTGCACAGGTCAATCAGACACAAACCATCCAAAACATCATACATCTCCTTCCCATTGGTTTCAAAGAGAGCCAAGCATCTAAACACCTTGGAGGATCTGGATTAGAGCTCCATGCCTCAGTTTCCTCATGTGATTTCCTACCTTCCAGCACTGACTGGACATTAGTACATCAGCAGCTTTTCTCCTCAGCCATCAGTATTTTTAACTCAGACTTGGGCAATCAAATGATGATGATTCTGCCCATGCCAGCATTTCACTATGGCATAAAAACCCTGGCTGGAGGCTCACCCTGAATTCACACTCAGGGTCTTATTCAGATGTCACTCAAGGTGCTGATTCATTTAGAAAGCCCCTTCTGAAACTGAGGTCACTTCCAATGGTTCCCCGAGTTCTCCAAGGTTGGGGTAGCTCCAGCACAGGGGCTTGGAAGGCATCAGGAACTGCTGCCAGAGAGCGCACACTGACACTTGGGAGCAGATATGAGAAGGCAGAAGTGGCAGAATTTATTTTATGACAAATCCTAAAAGGAAATTATGCAAAGTAATAAAATAAAGAAGAATTATAAATGAGGACAAGAAATGGGTGAAATATAGAATAAATTATGGGAAGACAGGAAGGTGCAGGAGGCGAATTGAAGACAGAAGTGCTGAGTTAAAGGATAATTGTTAGAAACTGGCTGGTAGAAGAAGGGAAGAGGGCATTTGGGGAGGGGGACTGGTACAAAAGGAAGCTGATTTTGTGCACAGTCGCATCAGCAAAGCATCTCCCTGTTAGACGTGTCTTGTGGATGGCATGGGGTGACAGCCAGTATATGTTATTTGGGTGCAAGCCCATAAACCTAGGGACAAGGTTGCTCCTGCTTTGACCTACAGCCAAACTAAAACCCAAGAATAAAAGAACTGGGTGGTCACAGCCCAGATGATACCCATCCTGTGGGAGCCTTGGCCATCCTCCCCTCCGCATCCCCTTCTCATTAGCTTCCCCCAGCCCTGCAGCACCCACTGGGGAGGGGTCTGCAAGGGAGATGCCCCCCACAAAGCCCCTACCAGAGGTTACCCATCCAGAGCCGTGCTGCTCCTGGTTTTGTCTGTGGAATCCTTTGGAGAGTTGGAGAGCCTCAGGTGCAGGAAGGGAGCGAGGGAAGCCCTTGCTCCGGCCAGGGACCCTCTGTGGGTGCAGCCGATGGCAGGAGGAGCTGGTCCCAGGCCCACGGCCCCAGCTGTCAGTCTGAGCGATGAATTACATGCTATAAGAAGGTGTTGACAGGAGCAGCTGGACATCAGAGAGTGATGAAAAGGGAACAAAATTCATTCCGAGTTCAGACAGACTGGCTCGTTAGGGGCACCGGCGGCAGAGGCCACAGAAACATTGCTCCATCTCCTGGACATCCACTGAACCGGCTCCAGGAAAAGCTGGGAGCACCCCCAAAGCCCCATGTGAGTGCAGCCTCCCTGCCTCCATCCTGGGGTGCTCCAGGGGGAGTCACTGCAGGTCCCCCTCAAATCCCTGCACAGCCCAGGGGCAAAACCGGCTTTGCCCAGCCTGGGGTGAGGTGTCCCCAGCCACAGCAAGGGATTCAATTTGGGTATCTTCAAAAGAAACCAAATCAAAGGACTTTCTGTCCCTCTTGTTTAAGGATGTAATTTGTATAAATTGTATGAAGAGGGATGCAGGGGGGAACAGGGACGGGAACATTTGGCATCAAAACAATTATGCCCATTTTAATGCAAACTAAACGGCATGCTAAAGGGGAATTGTTCCGTACATATGTACAGCTAGTGAACATTAAACCGTGCGGCTAATAATTAACTGGCTCCACATTACCCTTGCTGCTTTAAATACGAGGGTGTCCCCGTGCATTTTATGTATGGAGAAGTTTGAGGACGTGGAGGTCCCGTATGAGATTATTCCTAAAGCTGTGAAAATAACAAAGAGATTTTTTTCTAAGCCCAGCTACTTCTTGGCATTCAGAGAAGTTGGCAGAGACAAAAAAGTGTGGGTCCTTCTCCCACCCCTTTCCTCCCTCTCTCCCTCCCTCCCTCCCACTCTCCTCCCTTTCCCGACTTCCACTTCTTTCTGCCGCTGGAGAAAAAGAATAGCAAATTCAGAGAAAATTTCATTGAGGTTATTCAAAGAGTTTTTCATGGATTATTTACACAAGTGCTGTTCAAACAGCCTTTGTCTGAACATCCCTTGAAATCTGCACCCAATCCTTTCAGATTCAAAGCAATAGCTCAGGGGAGACAAAGGGGAGCGGCTGACATGGGTTTCCTCTGCAAGTGAATGAGAGGTCTGGCTAAACACAGAAGGGCTTTGGCATCACAAGCTCCCTTTCAGCCTGGAAAATAAACACTAATCTGAAGCCAGGCAGCTGTACCTCTGACCAGCCTGCCCCATCCGCTGCCGTGCAGGGAGCAGGGCACAGACTGCTCGCTGGAGGGGTGACATGGTACCCTTGTCCTGCATCCCTACCCACTGCACCCTGCAGTGCTGCTCCCCAGACTGTGCGTGCCAACCCATGGAGACAGAGAGATCCAGTGTTCTGAGCCACCCTATGCCCAGATATCCAGCCAAGGGACATGTTGAACTCCCTGTTAGCCTCCTGGCTGTGATGGTTGCACAGCTAACCTTTAATGAGAGTGGGGTGAGCTCCCACAAAGGCCATGAGTATAGAGAAACAGACTCTAAGCAGAGAAAAGAAAGAGGGATGGTGGAGGGAAAAGGAGGGTGAGCTGAGGCAGGAAAAGCAGATACAGAAATATTACAAGGTGTACTCGTGTTCAACACCAATTTGCAGCCCTCTCTCCATCCCAAAGCTTATGCACAGACAGCACTCCCTTCCCTAGGGAAGCAGTGCTCACCTCCCTCTGACCTGGGAAACCAGGCACCACAGGCTGATGAAATGGTTGAAATGCACACAACGGGATCGATTAAAATCAAGGGAGTAAGTGAAATATGTAAGAAAGGCTGAGTTCTGCCTTAAATTATACCCCTGGAAGTGACTAGCCACATGATGGGGAAGGCAGCACGTTGGTGTCCCTGCTCCTGCCGTACCTGCCCATCCTCTCCCCATAGGAAGGAAGCACACCAGTAGGTTCAACCTCTTAGAGCTTCCACATCTTTGGTGGTCACCTCTTTTGGAGTAAAATGTGAAAAGCATCCTACACCATCACTGAGTCTCATCAAATTATCACTTTTAACTTTCCTGGAGTGATGCTGCTCACAAGTCACCTTTAGAGCTGCAGATGTAGCCTCTCCTAGCAAGAAGATTAAAATCCCATTACTTGCTATTCATGTGTTATTTAATGACTTTTTTTCCCCATTATGTATTTATTTATTTTTAAGTTGCTTGCTTTGAATCTCGAGTTGGTGTTTTTAATATTAAGTGTAGTTTCTAGTTTGTTTTCCTAATTGGAATGAAATAAAATTAGAATGGATTTTTTTAGCAGGTATTTTTATATTTATTAAAGACAAAAAAGCGAACCCCAACTGATGGCCAAAGCCCATGCCAGTAGACCACCTATACAAGATAAGGGCAAAAAAGGCAGCCTCTTTATTGCCAGGAGCAGAACAAATGACATCAAAGACAGCCCTGCAGTGCAACAAAAAGCCCTCAGACTCCAAAGTGTCCCTCACAGAAGCCAATTACCTCTCCTGTAATGATTTGGTATCCAAGTGCGGACTGTATATACTCTGTCTTGGACCATCTCTTCTTCTTACACAGGAACCTCTCCATCCATGCCGAAGGTGGGATAAAAGAAGACTTGCATGTTCCATAAGTGTTTCAGGAAGGACATATCCTCTCGTTGACTGGACAGCTCTGAAAGTGCAATGCCACAACCTCATCCAACAGAGATCTTACAGCAGGGAGGAGTTTCCTTTAAGTCAGCTATTTCAGGAAGCCTGAGAAAAGTGGCTGTTATTGGTGAGATAAAGAGTCAGATGGAAGAAAGGGAAAGAAAGATGGAAGGGGAAGAGAGGAAAGAAGGTGGCAGCTCCAGACAGAACATAAATAATTGTGATAGCCGTAAAGGTAGATCCAGGCAGAGGCAGAGAGTTGGAGGGACTCAAATGGAGATCAGAAAGGAAACTGCTGCAGAAAAGAGAAGACATGGTCAGGATGGGAAGGAAAAGTGATAAGAAGGGAGCAGCAGGAGGGATGTATACAGTGGGAAGAGGCTTGGAGAGATGAAGGAAGCAGGCAGGGGAGGGAGGAGAAGAACAAAACTTTGCCAGACTGCGATGCAGCACTCCTGCATCTCTTGGATGCATTTAACAGGAGCCTGGAAGAATCTTCATTTATCAGGAATTCAATTAAGTGGAATAGTCGTTATTAATTTTATAGGAATTATTTGTACAGGAGAGCCTGGAGAGAGGAAAGGCCTCCTGGAGCCATTTCTTCTGTCAACGCCCCAGGTCAGGTAGGCACTGGCAGCGCAGCCTCACCAGTTGAGATATTAATGAGATGCCTCTAGGTGCAAATGATAGTTTAATAGGTGTTACTTAACGGGAGCGCCCCTCGCCTGCGCACGCAGCTCCTGACGAGGCTGCCTCCTTGTTAGAATAAGTAATTAGAATGTAGGAACACTCACTTTGACACTTTAATGAAGTGTCAGGCGTCATCCATTTAGTGTTTAATAAAAATAAAATTAAATATTTACCACATTTTTATAACGTCATATTTAAAATACACATCCCTCAAATGTGTGGGATTTAAAAGGAGGTCCTGCTGGGTCCCAAAAAAGAAAGGACCACGGGTTCTGCCTGGGTTTTGTTTTCCATGGGGAGGAGGGACTTTGTATGCACACCATGGAGGGAAGTGCTCCTGTATGGGGTGGAGGAGAGGTTTCCTCCTCCATCTTCTGAACCTCCCTGTGCTGTCTGAAGACTAAGGTTGAATTGAACAAGACTACCCCAGACCACCACTGCTGATGGCAGCCACTGCTGAAGAGTGAGGGAAAACACAGCTTTGTTCCTGTTTCATTGGTGGAATAGCCTTCCAAACCAGATACTGGAAAGAAAACAGAAGAAAATGCTGGAAGTTAAAGCATGCTTTAAACCTGGAGGGTATCTGAAAGCCAAACCAGCTTAAGCAAGTTTATTCCCCTCCTGTCTCACCATCCCAAGTTTGCCTTTCCTCAAGGTGCCCACCTGGCTGAGAGAAGACCAACACTGATCTGCTGTGCTGGGATCTCAGGATACAAAGGACATCCTAGTGGCAAAGGGATACAGACTGACCCACAAGATGCTCAGTGGTCCAGCAGAACAACCTCTCCCCCCACCTCTGTAAGAACAAAGGGCAAAGACATGAGAACCCATCTGCAGTGGCAGAGCCACTCTTTTGGGTTAAACACTCCTGTGTATGTACATACGCACTCTGTCAGCAAGCTGAGGTGCATGGAGATGCTCTGCCCAGTCTGGGCCAGTGTATTGGAAAACAAAAGGCAGAATGAGATGCAGAAAGTCCCTCTGGTTGAGGCACCCTGGCAACACAGGGGGGGGGGGAGATCCCCAGATAGCCCCCTGCTAACAAGGGATCCTGTCTGGGAGACGGAGCAATTCACTGCTGAAACCCTGGCAACAGTTATTTAAATGGAAGCTGCAACCCTCTTCCTCCAGGATCAGGAGCACAGCACTGATGGGATCAGGAGCATGGCACTGATGTTTGCCTTTTGGGGGGGTCCCGGCAGGGCTGCAGCTGCGTGCACCCAGGGCAGTGCTCCTGAGGGTCTGTGAGTGCTGTTGTGCTCACCTTAAAGTACCAGGAGACTTGTCCAAAGTCATCAGCTACCCAGGCCAAGGCCAAGCTCAACTCCTTGATTTATTCTAGGCTAAGTTCTCCCTCCTGGGTACAATGCATGTTTTACCCCAGGCATCAAGCAGGGCATTACTGGGGTAGCTGGCTGGGTATCTCTTATCTCAGAATGATTTGGTCGCATTCCCATCTCCTGAAACCTCAGCTGTCACATCTGTGTCCTCATCCAGATTACGGCCGCATCCACCCTTAAAAAGCAGATTATATACCCCAAACCCAAGGCAAACCAACAGTACCTCCAAGTCACATCCAAACAGTTCTGCTAGGATTAAAAATGAAGATTTTAGTCCCCTGGAAACTATTTCATGGTCCACATAATATCTGTGGTTTATAGGCACACATATTCTGATGTATGCTCTGAGCATCTCTGAGTGCTTTCCTGAGGCTGAGCCCTGGGATGCTCAGGTCTCTGAGCTGTGATGCTCAGCGAAACACTGGCTTTGGGTTGGAGGGTGGGTGACAGGGATGGGGAGGTCAGGGATGGGGTCAGGCATGGGGACAGGCTCCCATAGGCACCAGGCATTGTGCTGCGGAAGAGTGCCACGCTGTGTCTGTGCGGGGCCTTACAGCACACAGCTCCTCAGGGAAGAGACCCGCAGCTCCAGCCATCCTCTGTGCCTGCCACTTCCCGGTATCCCTGTGCTTCCTGCACCATCAGGAACCACGCCAGGAGCAGTGTCCCGTGGAGGAAAACACCTGTGCTGCAATAAAGCAAGAGTAAATGTCCCCATGCTGCCGGAGGGAGCGATGCATCCAGCAGTGATCCCTGCGGCTGCAGCAGAATTCCTGTGCTGCTGACCAAGAGGGAGAGCCAGCAGTGACCGTGAACCATGGGAAAGCCCTGCCAGCAGCATCTGCTCATGGCAGTGGGGCAGCAAAGGGACCTTGACTTGCATCAAATGCTCTGCCATGGACCTGAGACATTGCCTTTAGTGAGGTCTGGATGGGGGTAACACACCTGGGCAGTGATCCACCTGCTTCCTAATCCTTTGAAAGCTGAAGATGAGAATGGCACAAGATCTAGCTCATAAGGCTCTGGAAAGAAAACTGTAAATCACTGCTGGGGAAGCTGGGAATGACCCAAAACCAGAGTGGAAACAAACGCAGTTGGGATCTCTTGGCTGCCTGGACTCATCCCACCCAGCAAAAGACATGACTGTGGCTAAGGGCACAGTGAACTTATAAAGGGGCACACCTGGAAAAGGGGCAGCTCTAGAGAGACCAGGAGCTGCTGTGAACAAGCAGCTCAGCACCAGATCCTGGTGTGCTTCTCTAGCCAAAGTATAAACATTAACCCTAAATGTATGAATACAGGAGCTGTGTGTAAAAGCAGCATCTTTCTGATCAATGATATAAGCAATAAAATGAATAATAAAATAGAGTGGCTGTGGATTAACAATATACTCTCCTGTTGTCTCATCCTCCCTAATACAGGTAACTTCAAGCTGACATCCACTTTTACTGTGCCCTGCTTGAGGCTCCCAAAATCATGCTTATTTTCAAGATGCCTGGCTTGTGCTGCCCACACAGGCACCTGTATGAGCTGCTCCCTATTATCCCATCACACAAGGACTACCTGTGACTTCCTTGAGTCCTAATGATGACAGCCTGCCCATACCCATGTGTGTCAGGGGCTCAGCAAGCCCTGTTCCATAGGTGACACATCACCCAGCAGAAGGTGAGGCCCTAAACACCATCAGCGGAGCTGGGAGAGGAGATGCATCTGGGGGATAGCTTGGAGCTGAGTCTGATTTCCTGCTCCACCAAAGGCTTCCTGTGAAGCCCCAGAGCAGGTGAGCAACATCCAGAGCCTCTAAGGAAACCGGACCTGCAAACAAGCCCATACTAAACCCTCATTCCCCACTAGTGAAATGAGACTCAAAGCACTCCCATGTTGCAGGACCCAGCCAAAATGCAACCCCCTGAACCATCTACAAGGCATTGCTGTGATGCATAATCAAAAGGAGGACTAAAGAAGCCCAATGTGGTGGCAAAGGATGGCTGTGGATTTACACCAGCCATGGGCAGATGACCGTGAGGGCTCAGCTCTTAGCCCCATGCAGGGGAGAGGTGTTATCTCAGAGAGGAGCTCTGTGCCAGAACAGTTCATCAGCTGCCCACACTTGATTCACAAACTAACACCACGTCATTTGTCACCGAGAAAAGCACCCGGCTCTTGAATGGGTAATGCTGGCAGCCAGCATCAATGTTTTCACAGGCAAATTCATACACTGACCTCCTCGGTGAAACACACAGCAAATGCCTGGAGTCTGCGTTTACATCTGCCATGGGATCCTGTTACATTCAGAACAACCCCTGTCAACGCTGAATCTGTAACAATCAATAAAGAGGGAGAGTTTGTTTGTTCGTTTGGGGTTTTTAGATGTTTTCTCCTTCCTAATTGTGTTATTTTGCTATGCCAAGTTTTGCAAGTTTTGCAATATCCTCCCCCCCTCCCCTTCTTGTTTTCTTTCAGGACAAGCTGTCATCTTTTCACATCTTTTCACCAGGCCATTGCAAATGTAAAACTGTAAATTGCAGGATTGTGCAAATAGCACTAATAGCATTTGCATAAAAATTGGTTGCAAAGAGCAATTAGCACTTCATTAATAATCAATGAAGGGCCAATTTACACATTGCCCAAAAGCAAATTGTAAATTCAATTTTGTCTATAATGGAGCATTTGGTGCTGGGCAACTGTACAATGGTGCCAGAAGAGACCTGCACAGCACTTTTGGAGTGGAACCTCCAGTGAGTTCAGGTTTTAAGTGAACCCAACATGGCTCTCTCACAGGCCATGCCATGACCTCCTTCACAACGGACAGAGGTATATTTGCTTCAGAGAAAACATACAAATGTCTACCTGCTACCAGCCTTGCTCAGATACAAGCCTATTGCCGGGAACATGGATACTGCTTATGTGGCAGAGGTCTCTATCCTGTCCCAACATACCTTGCCGTGATGCTGGGAAAAGCAAAGATGCACAAAGGACATCAGAGAAGAGATACCATCACTTCTGTACTTCGTCCTGAACATCCTCCCATTGCAGTATCTGCTAATGCTCTACAAGTGACACGAGAGCTCTTTCCTTTACCTCTAGGTAAAGGTCTAACATAAGCCATGAGGGTTAAGTATTCTGACTAATCCAATTCACCCAGTCTCTGCTTTGTCACCTCCATCTGCCTGTGACCTTTCTTAGATATCCCAATCTGTATGCAGTCACTAGAGTCAGAGAAAACAAACAGCCTTGCTTTATCTCTTTGATTTCAGTGTCACTGAAGGCTTCCTGGATCCTGATTTGGACATTAGGTGATGCATTCCTTAGGCTTCTCCTCTAGATGAACGGTGACATCCAGCAAACCAGGGCAGCTTAACCACGGCAACAACTTTCCAAGCCCCAAATTCTCCACTATCTCATCCTCCACTTAAAAGGCAGAGCCAGCTCCCTTTCATGAGCAGAGTCTGACTCTAAACCACTTGACATCTGAAGTTTCCTTATCACATTTTGCGTGGATCTCATGAATCTGGTGAAAAGCTAGACGATCGTTTAGCAGGGGTTGGTCGCTTTATCTATTTTCCATAATAATTTGAATGTTATTACAATGGCACCTTTCATCTGGGGATATACATGCACTTTACATATGTTACATTAATTTCACCGATGAGCTGGGGAAGCACTCTTTATCCCTATTGTGCACATGAGGAAATGGAAGCACAGAGATGATATACCGCTTGCCCAGTATCACGCAGGAAGTTTCTGACAGAGCCAGGAATAGAAATCACATCTCCCGTGTCTTATGCAGAGAATATCTTTATGTCCCTGCCCAGTAACTGAGCCCTTAATCCAGACTAAGACACCCACACAGGACCCAGTTAGCTAAGAGCAGCACAGACACCCAGCAACGGCAGTGCCTTGGCTCTGGAAGGAAACTTGACTGATCCAAAATTCCCCCCACTGTGAAGGTTGGAAGTTCTGCTGCAAGCAGCAGCTCTGGGGGCTCAAAGGGAGGGAGGGCTGGCTCCATGGGCGGTTTCCATCTGAAGTGGATGTTATTAGCTGGTGTAAGCAGATGCTCGACATGGGACGCTCAGGACTTCTCAGTTTTCACCCAGCAACGTCCCTGCTCCCTTTCTCCTGCCTGTTCAATCCACCTTTACCAAGAGATTGAATTTACAATGGACTCGAACACATTTAAATCCATTTATTGCAAAATTACTTTTCAATAATTACATCACTGTGCTGACTATGTTGCACAATGAAATTAGCATGAGAGATATTAGAAAGAATATAAAATTATAAGAAATATTGAAATACCTCTTTCCCCGTCTGCCTTAGCACAGCCCATAGCTTAACTGGAAAACGAGCACTGCTCCTGGATGGGATTTAAATGCATCAAGTGTAATTTTATAATGTCTTTTATATAAATTAATTATAATGGTTATTGCTTCTTTACATTATTAGATTGAAATTTGCCTCCACTTCAGTGCATTAAAAGAAAGCTGCACCCATTTTGCTCAGCAATGCTTTGAAAGTTCTCATGGCATGGAGCCATCTTCCCCATGCTGAAACCACCAACACATCTTAAGTTAAAAGCTTTGATCTTGTAGCTGTATTGCAGTGACCACCATGGGTCCCAAACTCTCAACTAGACCTTTGCGTGCAGGTTCTGGTGTCCCCATGGAGAATTTTGGCTGGGATGTGACATTGTACCCCTTCCAAAGGCTACTTTTCTGCTTCATCTCTGCAGTGATAGGGATGCTCAGGTTGGTTTAAGAAATCCCATCCTGATTTTGTATCTACAGAGAATGAGAAGTGATAAAATGCATTGCAAAATCCATGCAGTG
This sequence comes from Melopsittacus undulatus, assembly GCF_012275295.1. Taxonomy (NCBI): domain Eukaryota; kingdom Metazoa; phylum Chordata; class Aves; order Psittaciformes; family Psittaculidae; genus Melopsittacus; species Melopsittacus undulatus. The sequence goes on along the minus strand of NC_047534.1, from coordinate 5,730,087 downwards.
ATGCAAGTGAAGTGTTTAAGTCTGAGTCCATCATCTAACCATGGGCTGTTGTGGGAGTAACTGTAAAAGAGCTAGGGCCATCCAGCTCTTTAAAAGAGAGGTTGGGCACTATACAGTACTAACAGGGAGGCTCATTTTGTGTACCCCCACTTTTACAAGCACAAGAGTTTTCTCTTCTAATAGCTGGGCTATTGCATGAAAAACCAGTATGGAAAAGAAGGTGTTGAGCTATCGGGTAGTTAACTAACCACTTGCTACGCTGGACAAACCACAGTCGTGCAAAGCAAAATGAAGACACAGTGATATGCTTTTACTGCCGCTTAATCCTCTATAGAAGTCTACTAATATTCAATTTGTGACGTTATTTGCACATTGAATTAATCCAGAAACTAACGGGCTAATGAGTTATGGAAAGTAGCATGCAGCTTAATTGTAACAACAAGGGTCTGCTGGACTGTGTTTGGTCAGGAGAGCCTGGTTAAAGATACCATTTCCCATGCACCAATCCACACCAGATGGGCAGGGGAGCACCAAACAGAATCCCAGAATCCCAAGGGTTGGAAGGGACCTCGAAAGATCATCCAGTCCAACCCCCCTGCAAGAGCAGGGTAACCTAGAGTACATCACACAGGAACTTGTCCAGGCGGGCCTCGAATATCTCCAATGTAGGAGACTCCACAACCCCCCTGGGCAACCTGTTCCAGTGCTCTGTCACTCTTACAGTAAATAAGTTCTTCCTGATGTTAACGTGGAACCTCCTATGCTCCAGTTTACACCCATTGCCCCTTGTCCTGTCACTGGATATCACTGAAAAAAGCCTAGCTCCATCATCCTGACACCCACCCTTTACATATTTGTAAACACTGATGAGGTCACCCCTCAGTCTCCTCTTCTCCAATCTAAAGAGACCCAGCTCCCTCAGCCTCTCCTCATAAGGGAGGTGTTCCACTCCCTTCATCATCTTTGTGGCTCTGCGCTGGACTCTTTCAAGCAATTCCCTGTCTTTCTTGAACTGGGGGGCCCAGAACTGGACGCAGAATTCCAGATGCGGCCTCACCAAGGCAGAGTAGAGGGGGAGGAGAACCTCTCTTGCCCTACTAACCACACCAAACAATTCAATCAATCTTGAAGACTGTTCTTTTAAATGTCCTAAGTTTTCCTTGTTTCACACATGCTCATCATGAAACCCCATTAAGCATAGCACAGAAATGATAGATAGCACAACCAGCATGACCAAGGGAAACAAGAATAACCTCCAGAATTATTTTCCATGAAAACAGTTGCACAATTTCCTTACAGAAAGCCAACGGGCCTTCAAGGGGAGCTGGTGAAACAAGCAAAGACTCTTGGAGAACTGAAGGAATGAAAAGGACAATAGTTATTTACAGCATATGATGCCAGCAGCACTCGGCAAGAGCTGCTGTTTTGCTCAGTGTACTTAACCCTCAGCACAACACTTATCCTGCAGCAGGACCTCAGCCTTGGTCCACTTCTCTATGAGTAAGAATTAGGACTTTAAAATCAAGCTACAAATAAGGAACAGTCATAAAACCTCCTCCCTCCTCAAGCCCTCTTCTCAACCAGCTCTGCAGCCAAACATCTCTCCATCATTTCACATCTTTCTGGCACCCAGGAATACCTGATTGTCCCAGAGCAGTCCCAGCTTCCAGCCTGGAACACTGAGCACTCTCCTGTCTCTCTCTATGTACACATGTGGTTTTGGGCCACATCATATGAAAGGGGAGGCTGTAATCAGTAATGAAGCTGATGGAAAGTATGAGGAGTAAAAAGAGAGGACTCCATCTCACCTGGCAGCACTGCTCCCTGCCTGCTCAGCTGCCATTTCAGAGGACTGAAAGGTCTTCCCAAAGCCTTTTACTGGGAAGAAAACCCAGGGAGAACCTCATCTCCATGGTCTTGTGGATCCTGCCCCTTCACAAAGTCCCTGTGTGGCAGAAACCCAGTAATTTCTATTACGTTCATGGTGTTGAAAGCTGACCTCTAAGTTCTTCTCCAAATCTGACCTAGGCAGGAAAACAAACACATAAAGTTTTATATCCAGCCTACCCAAACACCTCCTCTGCCCTGCCTGAGCTCTGCTAATGGTCAATCCAGGCCAGCAGCTCCTGCATTTCTTTTCCCACTGCTGCTTTCCCCAGCTCCTGAAACAAAAGCAAGATGGAGCTGCTGGTGAAGAGGTTTGGAGCCCTGCATCTCAGATAGAGCCAGGCCAGGGTCAGGAGCTTGGGAGTCTGCATCATCTAATAGGAAAAGTGAATAAATCTAAGCAGCACTTAATTTATTGATGAAGTAAGAAAGACTGTTTAATGTGGAAAACATAAGCAAGATCAATAGCAGAGAGCACAAATAACTAATGCTATTGACACATAAGTATTTTAAGCCTAATTGCAGGCATATGCACTTTCTAAGGGTATCTCACCTTCTAATAGCACCCTTGAGATTATGGGGTTAATTGATGCAGCTGTTTACTCCTAGCTCACGTGGCCCAGGACTGGGATTCCCTGGAGGATGCTATTAAACTAAAGTGTTTAATGAAGTGCTAAAGAGTGGAGTTTCTAATATTCTTCCCTTGAATGAAACTGAATAGAAATCTGAGCAAACTTCTCTTCTCCAGGTGGAAACTGCAGCTCAGCATTGGAGTAAATTGCCTTGTGCTCCTCATAGGGAGAGCCTTGTGGTGCAGGGGAGGAAGATTTGCTTGGCTTTGCTTTATTAGACTGAGGATGTGGGGGTACTCTTGGGTTTTTTCCCTCCTAAACCATGAGTAGGAGAAGAAACCTGCAGACATACTCCATTTCAGCATTGGTGTTGGGCAAGGAGTCCCAGGAAGCCAATGCAATTCACTTCTGTGGCTTTTCAGACTGACTCTGCATTCAGTATGATACTGTGCTTCTCTCTTTTGGGGTGGGCTGAAAGGAGGGTTTGATCTCTGTTTGGGAAGGAGAACAGATAACAGCACCAGTGGTGCCACCAGCCTAAGTGTTTTAGCTTGACGGCAAACCAGGACTGACAGAAAAGGGGATCTTAAAACTAGTCTTCTTCTATAATTTGACCCCAGTCTAGTTAGACACCTTTGAAAACCAGGCAGGTACTTACACATGACACACGTTTCCAAGACTGACAACCCTGGCCAAAGAGCACAGCCTTCCCCTACCCATCCTACAGGGCACAACACAAAGCTCAACTCCCTTAATCTCTGTAACAGGAATGTCTTGGCTCTCTTTCATCTCCATCCACCACCACAAGCTTCTCCCAAGAGAGGTTTGAGGCAAAGAACAAAAGCAATGATGGGGATTTCACCTCTGCAACCCCTCACCACCACCTAGACCCTGACTTGGAGCCTCTTCTCCCTCAGTCAAACTCTCCTGCCTATGATCTTCCCCATCCTCTCACTCTCAGCAAGGCTTGTAATCGCTGTCAGGAAGAAATTGCTTTCTCCATTTGGCTTTTCAAGCCTGAGAGGGCACACAGAGAATGAATCTGATGGGGACAGGGATGTCCCTGGAGCAAGAAGCACAGGGCTGGCCTGGCCAGGTTAAGAGAGCAAGGCACACACTAACCTCGAAGCCTTCAAGGTCCACCCATGGAATCAGATGCAATGCACAGATCCTTTAAATCACCCTCTCCCTCCACAGCAGCCTTCCTACTGCAACTTGAGATCTTCTTCTCTTTTAAAATCAATTAGTTTGAATCCATTTTACAAAAGCCTTTCTGCAGGATAGCTATTCCCAGTGAAAATGCTCCTTCTATTGCCTCCATCCACATTGCATCTCCCTAGAGAGGGGAAAAGGGATGGTGGAAAGAGAACATTATGTTTGTAGGCCAGATAATGTTACTATCTCTATTGAAAATGCTTCCAGAGACAAGCATGCTGACTGGCGCATCCAGTATGCGGTTGGAAGTGTGCTGAGTTAACTAGATCGGTGGTTTCAATGTGTTGCCTACAGACTCCAGAGGGACCCATCAGGGGTTGTGGAAGGTAACTGAGAAAAGCTGGTTTGCTGTCAGTCAGCACAAATTTTAAGTACATGGAGGGGTCTGCATATGCACTGTGAAAACCTGGGGGTTCTGTGAGTCCAAAAAGGATAAACCCATGGATTAAGTGGTTTTCCGGGGTGCTATTTCTCCTGTTTCTATCCCACTTATCACAGGGAATGTGGAACAGAAAGAGGCTGTGTCTTCTGCAACTGGATGGGGTTACCTATGTGAGAAAACCATAATCAACCTCCAAACATACCTGTGTCTGCTCTCCCTTCCCCTCATGTCTGGGACTTCCATGGTTTTGGGAAGAAGTTGCCTGGAACTAGAGGAGGGAAGAGCTTCTTGCTATGGTCAGCATGATCACCCTCATTCTCCTGGCTCTGCACTGTGCTGACCAGGGGTTTCTGGGCAAATCTGAGGGAAACAGGGAAATCATAATGAGAACAGTGAAAACCCAAAAGGCTGGGGAGCTCGGCTGTGTGCTCAGGGCTGTGCCTGGAAGGGGTGGACATTGGAGGAGATGAAGAGAAAGGAAAGGGTCCCTGTCCAGTGCTTCCCCACCTGCTCCTCAAACATTGCTTCTCCTTTTAGTAAGTATTTGTAATACCAGGACTCCCCCAGCTCTCATCTCTCCCACAAGACCCCCCCTGTGCCTTTCTGCTTTTATTTTGTCTGTAATATTTCTGCCCTTTGTGCAAATCCTCCACCATTCTTGTATTTCTTTATCCAGCTCTGCTCCAAATTTGTGCTTGGCCTTGGGGAGCACACCAGCCCTCCATATTTGGGTCCTGGAGCCAGAAAAGCAGCTCTTTTAAGTAATTTTAAGCATATACTGTATTCTTATCAACCTATGTCATGGAGTAGGGGCCATGTCACCTTCTCTTCTCTCTAGAAGTACACCTAACTCTAGCCCATGCCAAAGAATGGCTTGAGCCATTCTACTACCCAGCCTCACGACACAGCATCATCTTCATGGCTGCACTCAAAAATGGGGCTGTGAGTTTATGCCCTGGACAAGAGCACCAACCTTTGCCTGATGGGAGGTGTTATTTGCCTCTTTGCTGCCAGCCTCATTTTGCTGGGTTTGCTCATATTTGCTCCCATGCAGATTATTTTCCAGCTTTGGGTCTTCTGCCCACATATGGGACCAGCAGCTCCTGGACAAGTGTATGGTCTTGCTGTGACTTTCCACCCAATCCAGTGGGCCACAGACCTGTAAGACATCTTCTGCTAGTGGTGAAGGCAGGCTCAAGTTAAGCTGTTTTCTTTCACAAGTGCCAGCATACAGCCAGATACTGAGGTTCTGCTGATATGTGCTAACTCATTAAACAACCATAATTTAATTGCTTGCAATTGTCTGTCCATCCCCTGAACTTGGCACTCACAGCAGCATGGAATATGGATGGTCTCCCATCCCTGTAGCCTTCCCCCATCCGCAGCAGAGCAGGACCCACAGCATCAGAAGGGGCATCACACTCAGTCCATCAAAACCCACAGCACGGGTATTACAAAATCATTTGTGGCATGGAAAAAAACCTGAAATCAGCCAAAAGGCCACAGCGGAAAACCAGGGAGAGAGGAAAATTAACTGAGAAATATGCAGCCTTGATGTCAATTTGCTAAAGAATATTTATTGTCCTCTCGTGTCTTGCTTGCTCTCCTAACAAATATAATGTTTTTGAAAGAACTAGTCTTCCTTTACCACTGCTGTCTCTCTCATGCCCTTTCTCCGTCTCACTAGCTCCGTCTCTGCCTCTCTGATACCAACTCTGACAAACTGTGTGATTCTGATGGAAAATTCATTAGTCGTCCCCTTTTTTTCCTCCCTTCCCCATTTTCCCAGTCAGCTTCGCGCCTGATCTGTCAGCCTCTTCCATCCTGATTATCTGGAGACGCCAATTTCAAAGAGACATCTTAATAGTGATGTCAACGAATTAATTAGATGTGTTAATGAGCTAAAAGCAACCCAAATTAAATTAATGCAGTAATAAGCACAGACAGCAAAATTAGCTCCAATTTCTGTAAATGATTCTGAACTGTACACAACATCTCATCCTGCTAGAACATTACCATCCCCCAAAGCTAATCAAGAACTCCAGTGCAATTAACTGCTTAATTACAAAACACACACACAGCTCATAGATCCAGCAGCAGGAGGGGTGTGCTGAGCTGCGGAGCGAGCGGGGAGATGCTCTGCAACAAACACCATGCATCAGCCCTGCAAGGAGAGGCTGTGTCCCGCACCAAAACCACCCCTTGGGTTCCTGTGATGGGGTGATCCGGAGGGAGGGCAGGAGCAGGGTGTCCGGGTGTGCTCCCCCGGAGCATCCCAAATGCTGGGTCCCACCACGGGACAACCAGCTTGGCCAGGGATGCTCTCCAGTGCGGTCCCATTGGTGGCAGAGATGTACCCATCACCCTGTGTTGTTTATTGTGTTTATCAGACTGGGGGCTGCATGGAAAAGCCTAATTGTCCAGCTCTGCTCCCCTCCCCTGGGATGAGCGGGAAGCCACTAATAGCTTTGCAGAGCTGCTCAGGTATCTGATTAGCTCTAATTGCAGCTGGGAAGACGGAGGGAAGGAGTGAATAGCACTGTGGATAGAAGGAAGGGAAAGAGGGGAGAAGGAAAGGGCTGGGGAATGGAAATCCCTGGGACAGGGTTGGGGCATGCACAAAGTAAAGAGAAGGGAGAAGCCAAGAGAGGACTGATAGATGCAAACAGCAAAAAAAAGGGAAAAACCAGGCAAACAAAGAACTGGAGCCAGAAACAAAGGGAAGGAAGGCGAGACAAAGAGGGCTGTAAGCTGCCAGGCCCCATAGAGCAGACAGGGCAGGAGGGTTGGTGGAGATCAGAGCAGGTCCTGATCAGGTCCCATCCTAGCCCTGCAGGGCCAGGATGTGCTGGGGATGGTGGGAAGCACAGCTGCCTCCTCATGGGATGACACTACCAATTTGGAGGTTGTAGAGTCATTAGTCTGCCCAGTAAATGAGGGATATTTGCAATAAAGATGAGGGCAGAGATTCAGTGACAAATAGCATCTCTGTGTTTCTCTTTTTTCCCCCACCTTTTATTGCAATTAGCTCAGTCTGTTAATAACCAAAGGATATTTTTAGTTAATTTCAGTTCCAGTTAATTGATTCAAAAGTGAAATCCAGCAACTGAGTTAATCGATCCATGTGTCTTACGGTGTAGATGTGAGGTACTCTCCAGGCAGCTGCCATCACTTAGGCTCCGTATGGGAAGGATGGAGAGCAGGGGATAGCAGATCCCCTACCCCAAGGATGGGGACTGAATTCTACCACCATCAGCTTTGCTCCTTGACGCAGAATAAGCTGTGGGGTGATATCCTTTGCACGCCTGGCATGAGAAGAATGCCAGTTCCATGCAGTCTGGCATGTACTATAGTACAAATGCTCATCCAGAAAGCTGAGTGAACAGGATGCCCTGGCTGGCCTCATCCAGCAGGATATCCATCCTGGCATACTGTCTCTGATAGGCACAGCAGGAGATGGTATTTCTGGAGAACCTGCTACCTGGGGCACTTTCAACCCCTGTTGTGCTTCCCAGCTCCCTGACTTGTCCTTGCCCAGGGATTTTAGATGTCACTTATAAAGCTGTTTCCATGAGTTTGTCTAATCCCCTTTTCCTCCTGTGGCAGCAAGTTCCCAAAGTTCACTACCTGCCGAGTCCAGAAGTGCTTTCTTTTATCTATCTCAAACTTAATCTCTTACTGTTTTCAATTGAGTGCCCCCGTTCTACTATTACAGGATTTGGTGAATGACCTTATAAATTGCCTTCAGGATTTTGCAAGCCTCAGCCAAATATCCATCAGTCTTTTCCACCTCTGCCTGGCAGGCAGTGCCATTCCCTGCCCTTGTTTTGTGTCTGCATCTCCTCACAAGCGACAGGTCCACCTTTTTCATTGGAAGACTGGATCTCCTTACCTGTTGATTGGACACAGGAGTCTCCTGTCCCTACTCTGCTGACGCTCCCCAGCTCAGGGTGCTCATAGCCATGAATAGACAACACTTAGCAGCATTTTGATTCATAGAATCATAGGATAATTTCAGTTGGAGAACACCTTTAAGATCATCCAGTCCAGCCATTAACCCAGCATTGCAAAATCCACCACTAAACCATGTCCTTAAGCACCACATAGAATCATAGAATAGTTAGGGTTGGAAAGGACCTTAAGATCATCCAGTTCCAACCCCCTCTGCCATGGGCAGAGACACCTCACACTAACCATGGCACCCAAGGCTCTGTCCAACCTGGCCTTGAGCGCCACCAGGGATGGAGCATTCACAACCTCCCTGGGCAACCCATTCCAGTGCCTCACCACCCTCACAGTGAAGAACTTCCTCCTTATATCCAGTCTAAACCTCCCCTGTTTAAGTTTTAACCCATTACCCCTTGTCCTGTCACTACAGTCCCTAATGCACATCTGCACATACCTTGAGGGATGGTGACTCCATCACTTCCCTGGGCAGCCTGTTCCAACGCCTGAAGAGATGTCTCCTAATTTCCAACCTGAACCTCCCTTGGAGCAACTTGAGGCTGTTTCCCCTTGAACAGACAGTTGTGCCAAAGCATGGCATGGATGACACTTCCTGCCATTGCTCCAGAGAGATGGAACATGTCATCCCATGTGCTCTCTGAGAAGGAACACAAAGGTTTTATGTTTCCTGTTGATGATGTGAGCTGAAGTTGGGATAAAAATGGCACATAATTGAACATACTCTGATGATTTTGAATTTGGCCACTTCTTTATTGCTCCCACTTTGATTTCAATAATAGGATATACATTTTAAAACAAATAATTCATTTTCATGGGGATGTTAAGGATGTTATTTCAGTCTCTGAAGGCTACATGCCACAGCAATGAGAACTAGTGATAGACAAATTGCCTGTCTCTGTACCCACAGTATAGCTAAGGACCTACCTAATGAAAAAGCCTATTAAAAATAAGATTGTTCAGGAAGTGCATGCTTAAATGATCTTCTGGAATAGGGCCCAATAGCGTGCCCTCTGTTCCAGGAATATGTAGCTCATCATGATGCAGATTTTCTCTTCCCAAATTTTGAATTGGGATGTCATGAAGCGTTACCCACATAGAAAAATCAATAGATGCAAAGTTGGGCAATGAGCTGAGCTTCTCCACTGTGGCTGGCTCTGAGAGCACTCTTAGGACCAAGATGTAGGTCCCAGTAGCTCCACCAACATTCGGATGAGGGCAATCCCTTTGTCAGAAGCAGCAGGGACAGTTTGCTTGTAGTGCTTGTTAGTAGATGTTGAAGGGAGAGGGTGCTCTTCTGTAATGCTACAAGTTACCTATGTTTTAAGATGCCAGTCCTTGATTTGTCAGTGTGTTTTGGGTTTGGCACGTCGCTGTGATACATAGCACAATATGCAGGTGGAACACTTCTGAAACAGAAATTAATACTTTCCAGGGGAAAAAGGAAACAGTGGTGTCAAAACAAGCCTTAACCACTGAGGTTTTCCAGTTTCTCAAAACACAGGAGTTTGCAAACATGACTCCCATTAAAGTAAACGAGAAACGCACATACGAGCCTGTGTGCCTTGAGAAGAAAATATTCTTCACAAGTGCCTTTCTTGGTGTTGTATGATCAATCCACCATCTGTTTTTATTTATTCATGATTTCTCAGACTACTACAACAATATTGACATTAAATACAGCTTTGGCTTATTAATTTTTTTCTCAGTCATATGTATTTTAAGTCAATTTCATTGATTTCCCTTGGCTTGCTCTTTTAGCTGTTTGCTTGTTTTCCTGGACAGCTACTCTGTGCCTGCCCTTACATTTGTTTCCTATGTTTTCATTCCAGGTCCTTGATTCTGTTCCAGGTAGCCACCAGAGAGTAATTTCCTGTTCCAGGTGTGGTGTATGAGCTGAATTAAGATCCCATTGACCAGACTGAACATTTTCCCAGTTCAGGCTGCACATCTGGGGCAGTTCTACTTGTCCCAGGATCACCAAGGCTCCAGGAAGCTGCTCCCAGGCCCTGCAGCTGTTTCAAGGTGATGGGGACAGGATACCCACATCCCAAGGAGATCAGCGATCTCCCCCATATTGGGCATACACAGATATGTCACTTGTTCTCAGCAGCATTTGTAAAACTCAAGACAGACAATTTTTAACTCTATTTGTCCTCTTTCCTATCTTATTGCTACCCAAGATCCCAGGCCTGGCTAGGACTGCACATCTTCTGATAACTTGCCTCTGACTTATGTCTGTCACTTCATGGCTCTTCCAGTTCATCTCCACATCCCCTTCCTTCCCCTCTTCACTGCCTCATTCCAGTTTCAAGCAACACCGACCACATAAAATGTCTAAGCAATAACAGGCTCCGACCTAAGGACCAAGTCTCCATTCAGACCTTAGCCATCAATTTTGAGAAAGATTATGTCCAGAAACACATTTTTAGGTTTTGGATATTACTCTTAATATGCCATCCCTATGAAAGAGGACAAGTCTTATTCTACCTTACAACAAGCAATCCACAACCCTATACCCCCCAAAACCATCATGTCCATTTTAAGGTGCATTGTCACAGAATCTGTCACTGTTTTCTGTAAGGTGTTTTCCCTGCATCTCCAGTAATCTTCCTTTTAATGTTTCTGCAGCTTCATCTTCCCCATGTCCCTCACGAGCCCATACTCGTTCCTCTTTGTGCTCCACTCTCTGATCACTGCTTCCCCCTCTTGTCATATTCTTCACTTGCGGAGTAACAACCTGTCACATTCATAACCTCTTTGGACCAAAAATGTTCTTTGATCTGTGTAAACTACATTTGATGCTGAAATCCTTGATATTAATATCTTTTGTTTGTGTGTCAATGTTCTCTAGAATCTAATTAAGCAATGTTTTGAGAGCACTGTATATGTTTGAACAATTTTGCAGCGCAGACAATACGAGCTATTGACCTGCAAGGATAAATGGTGCTTGCAGACTCTAGGAATTCACACATGCATGCTTCTTCTTTCTGCTATTTCTCCTGAAATATGTGCATTAGGATAGAGGCCTTGCTTTGTAATAATCTCTGCAAAGCTTAATCAAGTATCTGCTCACACTCTTTACAGTAATTGCAGTTACAGCAGGGCAAAACAGAAACGGGTTTAAGCTAAACACACCAAGCTAATAATAAAATAAAACCAAGAGCAAGTTCTACCCAAACGCTAATAACAGAGATTATTCAATCAATAGCCTCTTGTTATGAATGAATAGGCTAAATTGCCTCTGAATGATGCAAAGATTGAAAAGGCATAGGTCAGCCTAATATAACTACTTACCCTAATTTGGCTTCAGCGATTTGAAAAGCAGCATCGGACGGCAGCGGGGTCAAGCCCATCACATGCAGGGGGTGGCTGGGTACAACAGCGATGCTGAACATGTCCTTGGAGGGTGTGCAGGGGCTCCATGAGAGACAGGGATGCTCAGGACCTGGCAGAAAACACTGTTTACCTCCACTGGATTGGACCTTGAGAGGGCTTTTAGAAGAGGGAGGGAGGAAAGAAAGAATGGCAAATTGTAGGGAGGAGAAGGCGGAGAGATGGCACGGCAGGGTGCGGAGCTGTGGTGTGCACTCAGGGCTGGTCCTGCCAGCTAGAATAGGTCTTGCAGGCAAAAAAGTAGGGCTGTATGTCTGAGTTGACAGACCTTGACATCTGTGTCTGCTCAGATGTAGCTACCAGGTCAGAGCAGTTCCCGATGCTGGGTTTGGAGCCCAGCTTTCCCCATCACAGGTTGGAGGATGTGATATTTATACAGGAAGATCTCAGGGTATAGAAGCTTGTTAAGGAGGTGGAAGCAACATGTCAGTGATGACCCACCAGATAGGACTGGGAACACTGGGGAATGGCTCCGCAGGTCTGGAAAAGAGTTAGAGATTCAGCTTGGAAAACAGGCACATTTGGAGCAGTGGGGATAACTCACCCCAAACACCCACCCAACACTGCTACAAGGCACAAACCTATGCCTGGAGCCATTAATGTGACTCTGCTTCTAGAGCAGTGAGTGGAAACCTGCAGGACATGTAAAATAAAGGGTGCTCTGGCACAGGGGAGGCTTGATGGGAAGAACAGGCAGGGTTTGTCTGCCAGGAACCAACCCCAGCATCACCCCATCCCTCACCTCTGCTCTGCAGGTCCCAAACAGCAGCAGCCCCTGGGGCTAAAGGCAAACTCCAGATGAGGGCCACTGTCCCAGGGAGCCCTGTGTCTCCTGCCAAAACAACCAGCTTCCCACAATTGATTTCCTCAGCTGGGTATCAGCACAGTGTTGGGGAGTGCCTGCATCTGCGGATGCAGGGAGAAGAATGTTCTTAATGGGAGTTTGAGCTTTTCTGACTCTGACCTGGTTTTGCAGAATGGTTTTACATCCTATTTCCAGTTAACAGATAATGTCCTGGGGTTGTGTACAAACACGCTTTGCATCATGGTCTGGGCCGAAGCAGCAGCTCAGGCTGGATGCAGGACCACGGGGAGACTTTTCCTGTGCCTCTGCACAAACTTCCCTGAAGTGCAATGCTTTTCCAGCATTCTGGAATCCCTGCCTGGCCTCCAGCTCCTCCAGAAACAGCACAGTGCCATCTGTTGGCTTCCTCACCCGCGATGGAGCAAAACCCTTGGAAGTCCTGGGAAACAGCAGAAAACTGGGGGGGGAACCATTACGTGTGCCCGGGTTTCCCCAGGCTACTGCCTGGCCTCCTCTCCAGGTTCTGCAGGCAGAGATGATGGGTCTGGCAGCATAAACACTTTGCTTTTCCATCTGATGCTTGGCGGTGCATGTGAGGGGGGCCCTCCCCATGGTTCTGCTTCTCCAGCCTTAGTGGTGACAGTGACAGCTCAGTCCCATTGGGATGCTGGATAATTAACTACCACCACTGCACACTGTGTCTCTTCCAACACACCTTCCTGGAATCCTTATCCAGGTGGAAAAGGGATTTTTCAGGGATATGCAGATGTTGCATGACCCTGATGGAGCTGCCAATGTCCAGAAACCCTGGACAGATGGACAGCACTGGCAACACATGTCCAGGGATCATGGACCTGCACATGGACCTACACATCTGACTCCAGCACAGCAAACTGAGCAGAAATGGGCATCTTCTGCAAAGGCTTCAGATCCATGTACTGCTGGCTAAGGGAATGAGTTTCCTCTCCTGCCTCTCTGGTGCCAGGGCTGTCTCGCTGTGTTTTAACTGAAGTGCCTCCATCGAGGTGGAGGTTGGGTTTATCGCCGTGCATTGCGTGCACATCAGCTTCAGTGCTCAGGGATGATTTAGGTTGAATGGCTCCAAACAAATGCAGATTATATTACTGCTGTACAGGATTAAGGAACACGGCTCTGCTCTGAGCGTTCTTCATTGCGTTAAAGAAATACAGAGAAATGCCAAAAGAAAGCCAAAATTCCTAATTTAAAAAAAGAAAATATATATATTTCTTCTAATTTATTTTTTTTTACCCACTTTTCTTACTGGAAGTGAACATTTGCAAGTGAACCGAGAGCTGGTGGGCCACAAAAAGGCATTGAGGGATGCTGCCTGAGGCCAGGCAGGAAGCCTATGCTCCAGTCCTGATCCTGTCCTACCTCCTGTCCTGCCTTGACTTTTCCACTTGCAAATGCTGTGCTCCTCCACCTCATGGGAGTGACTCAAGGGTATGTTAGTTAATGCCTGCAAATGGACTTCGGAGGTGTAAAATGCTCCATCAATGTTAAATATTGTTATTCTTGCTACAAAGCAAGAAGTGAATAGAGACAGGGATAAAGTTCAGCTTCAGAACTCTCTCATTACAGATAAAATAGCATCTTGAACAGTGTATGGATAGAAAGTTTACACCAGTTCCATAGAAAGAATGCAATTGTCACCTGGAGTAGTTTCACTCCATAAATTATGGTAGGTTCACACACGTCCAGAAAAGCCACATTTAGTTTGCATATGGCCTAAGCCATGGAGAGGGTGATGCTGAGGTGTCCCCATCCATACCTGTCTGGCACCTGAGCCAGGCTGGGAGCTTTGCCCCCATCCCCAGCACCCAGTGTGCTTTCAGCAGCAGGTCTTTGCTGCTTTCTATGCAGAAATGACGTTTTTCCACTCTGGGAAGTGAAACTGGGGAGATCCCTGTAGGTGACACTGTGTTATCCAATAAGCCAAGCTGGTGAGCTTGGCAGCACGGAGTTAAGGAGGGGTGTCCCATGGCCACAGGGCAGATGCCAGGGAGCCACTCAGGGGGAAATCAAAGGCTTCTAAAACTTCATACTTCCCTTACAGTACAACTAAATGGAGGAAACGTTTGAGCCCCTGTTTCTGAGTTCAGATGTGCTTGTTTCTGTGCTCTCCCAGGGGATGAGCTGCAGCACGAGGGGAGCAATCTGCACACCAGCTCCAGCTACCATGGCATGGTGAGGGCTACGTCTTTCTGGAGTTTCCTTCATAACTTTTTAAATCTAAGCAGACCCAGATTTAAAACAAACTAATTCCCTGATCTGCTCCTTCATCACTACTAAATCCTCAAACATTTCAGATATACACAAGGGGCAGCAGCATCCAGTGGACCAAGCTGTACGTGGAGAGTAAGGATGCTGCGTGCCAGGGTGAGTCTAAGCAAGGCAGCGGCCAAATCTGTGCCTCGGTTTCCCTTCCCACGAGATGCCCCTTAACTCCTATTGACTCAGGTACAAAATGCTTTCTAAACCACACAAGAAAGGCCTTACACAAGTAGTTATTAATATTAATAACAATAATTGTTGTTACTAAGCCAACTATAAAAAACAATTTTTCAGAGGAACAAAGTGCCCTGTCTCCCAGTGATAGATTACAGCGATGCTAGAAATTACTCACAGTATGAAGCTGGTTTCCAGTCTGGTTCCCTTCAATAAATTATAGACCCAAGCCCCTGTTGCATACAGTTTACCAAAGTAAATTCAACACAGGCAGCAAGTATACTTTCCCATCCATTATTCTCATGATTGCTTGGGATTTGCTCCTGGAGAAGTTAAATATCCCCTAGCAGTTTCCCAGCACCTTCTGCTGGGGCTAGTGGGGATGTGGCAGAGCTGTGCAGAATGGTTTGAGTTGGAAGGGACCTTTAAATATCATCTGGTCCAACCCCCAAAGGGGGATCCTGGTGCAGATGGGGGTCCCATGCAAAGGGGATATGTGCCGGCCACCCCGTTCCCATGCACCCCATGACCTTACCAGGGTTGCTGCATCTCCCCCTGTACCATCTCTTATTGCAGGCTGGCATTGCCGGGTCTCGCTGCCCTCATTGATCCGCTCGATTCCTTCCAGATGGGGCTGTGGCTTCTCCCTCTTCCTCCACGTGAGGCTGCCCATGGGCAGGTGTAGGGCAGAGCACAGCATATGCCATGGGCTTGGCAGCGCCGGCTGCGGCGGCGGCTCCCGCACGCGTCTCACCGGGCAGCGCTCAGCTGGGACCTGGCGCTGCTCACAAACACCATCTGGCCTTGGCAGGGATGCTGCCCACGGAGCCGGCCCTGCGCCGGCAGCACGGACATGGATGGTGCCAACCACGCTCGGCACAGCCAAGGTGCCACGATGCCACTGGGAATAGGGCTTGGAGAAGGGAGTTGGGGTAAGGCGGGTTCTTGCCTTCATCCCCCCCATGGAAAGGGGAGCTTTTGGCAATCTTCAGCTACATTATTATCTCCATGATCCCCCAGGAGCAGCAGGCAGTGGGGAGATGGCACCACCTGGAGCCTTCCCTAGCATGGCATACAAGGCTCCAAGCCATCACGGTGAGGTATCACTTCTAGAACCTGAACCATCCCAATGCAGGCAGGAGAAAAGCCACAACCAGGAATTATCTGTGGCAGAATGAATCTCTCTGCTCAGGATGGGTCTGTCCTGGAGAGCTGCTCTGTGCCTCTGACCCATGCTGTGCACTTAGGAGAGGGGGCTATGTGTGCAGCACCCCATCTCCCCCTCCACAGTGAGTACCAGCACTGAAACCATCCCTGGATGTCTGGAGTAATGTCAAAGTGAACAGCAAAAGAAGACATCTGAAGCCTGCGTGGCGGTCCAGCCAACTGCATCAGGCAGAGAATACTGCTGCTACAAACACGGGCAGGATATGTAACACTGTGGGATTTCAGGCTGAACATGAGGTGATTGGCTTGATCTTCGTGATGCCCACACATTCTGCCTGTACTTTGATTGCAGCCCCCTCTCTCCCACCCACACTCCAGGAAAGCCCTGCTCTTGCCATCGCTTGCAAAACCCTTCCCTCTGAAGACTGCCAGGAAAAGGCTTGCATGACCCAGCATGTACAGTGCCAAACACTGGGATCAGCTCTGGCTTGGAAACACCCAAGCTGCAGCCAGAAGCTCTTCTGCATTCACTGAGATGTCCAGCGCTCCCCGCTCCCTGCCAAAGTGCACTTGCATCTTCTCAACACGTAGGTGAAGGAAAGGGTCAGGGGAAGCCTGGGGGGGGAGAAGTCCTTCACTGCCATGTGCAATGAGGGACCATTTCCATCTGCTGGGACAGCCTCTGCAAAGCCTGACCATCAGGAGGCAAAACACATGGAAGAAAAGGGGTTTTCCTTCCTCACCTCAGCTACAGCATCATCAGGAGCAGCAGATGCTGGGAGTCAGCAGGGCGATGCATAGTTTGGCTCCCAAAGGGACTCACTCTCACTTACTTACCCATGGCAATGGCGTTACTTTACCAGGACATCTCTCACTCAGCAGTAATGTGCCCTGTGTTTTGTCTTCTTGAAGGATACAGTCATCATGGCCCTTTCTATCATTAATAAGCAGTGACTGCCAGGAGCCTGTACCCTTCTCTATTCAGTTCTATCCCAGCCACCCTGGCCATGGGCTCTCCTGCCCATCTAAGCCCTGCAGGACTGTGTTGTTCTTTCCTTATGAAGCCCTCCATAGCCACAGACTGAATTGCAACTAATATATCTGGGGCTGTCACTGGGCACCACCTGAGCTACATCCTCCAGGCAGCAGCCACCCAGAGACCACCAAAGATCTGGTTTCACTCAGTTTCTGCAGATGAAGTGTTTCAGATCTAGAGATGACCGGATGGGTGGTCTGATCCCCCCTGTTAAATCCCCTCCTGTTCTGCTGTTGGCTGCTCCTGGTCCATGTCCCGACATTCTTCCTCCTATGGCAGCTCCCCAGAGTAACCAGCCCAAACCTGGGCTCCCTATGGCAAAGACAAGCATCGGTGACACCACTCCAAACCTCCTGTGAGTGGATCTACCAGCCTAACAAACCAAAACTGACCTCTCTTTCCCTTGCTCTTGAAGAGGATATTGTTGGATTTCTTCCTTTCTAGATCATGACCTCCAGACTCAAGTAAAACAAACCAAGTTCTGCCAGACCCTTGTGTGCCAGACAGTGTGAACCCACAACAGCAAGGCAGTGCCTGCCCTGCGGATTACTCTGTGCAGCACAGATATATATATTTATATATATCAACTTCACCACATAACTGGTTATTTTGCGCATAGAACATCTTAAAGAGAGGCCAACCTCAAACTTAACTTGAAGCACTTCAGCTCACAGGGCTTTACAAGAGTGTGTCTGCCCCTCTGGGGTCTGGGAGCCAGGGAGGATGCTGACAAAGGAGAAGAATGACAGATGCTCCCCATGCACAGAGGCAAATAGAGATGGGATGAGGGGAGAATGGGAGCCTAAAGGGAAAGAAAATGAGCATGTGCACACACACACACAAAGACAGGCAAGACAAAGGAAAGCAGGACAAGCAAAAGGAGCAGAGCAGGAGAAAAGCATCCTACATGCTTGGCGAGGGCTCTTTGCAGCAGCATCTCGTGCTGCTTTGTGAGATCCATCCGGGATGCATCCATGTCAGTGAACCAGAATCCTGACACCAGTCCCTTTGATAAATATTTATCACTCCTGGCTCTCTATCTCACTCCAGTTTCCACCAGATTAACCCCTATTCTTCCAACAAAACCCACCCTGATGTTGAGCCCGACACACACACGCCACGCTGACCTGCCTTCTCCGCATGCCCCACGGCCCTCGCTCCCATTCAGCTAAGGGGAGAATTTGCCCTCATCAATCAGGAGCAGATTTCTCCCATGCCATGTAAATAATTTAGAGGCACAAGCATCCATGGCACTGCTTCTGTGCAGCCCAAACCCAGTGCCAGGAATCTTGGGAAAAGGGCCCAATAATATTGTACCAGTCCAAAGTAATTAAAGTGCATCATTACATATAAATTTGTAATTAAACACTTTAACGTAATCATCCCGCACAGCACGATTCCTGATGAATTAATTAAAAGAACTCCAGAAATTAATGTTTTACTTGTCACCATTGTTGTGCTAGGCTGTAGCTGTCTCCCCGACTATTCCTGAAGCGTGTTGTGAAGTAATTATACAATTACTGAGGAACGGGAAGGCCCAAAGTCCCAACAGAGGAGAGACCTGGAACAAAGTGGAAGTAGCAACCACAAAAGGCAGGAGCAGAGCCAGTCTCCCCACCTCCAGCCCCAGCAGAGGGGAGGTTGCAAGAGGAGGGGAAGGATGAGGTTTCCACCAGCTCCACATCATGGATGTGCTCTCCCAGGTGGGAATGTCTTGCTCATACCCATGTGTGTGCACATACAGGGGTGGCTCCTGTGCTCTCTTGTGTCTTAGGTTGGTTTCCTTCACCCCAAACAAATGTCCCTCATTCTCATACCCCATCCTTGCTCTGCAGAAGCAGAGCAGTCACACTAATAATACCCCTCTCTGTATGTGTTTCCCTGCCTCAGTTTCCCCCACTTTCCTCCTACAGCTTGGGATTTGCTGCCCAAATGGGGGAGTACTGCCAGTACCACTCTCCATCCAATCCTCCTTCCACCCAGCCCTCCTAATATCCCTCCTTTGTGCCCTACATTACACTGGTCTTCAGTTCCATTTCTCCAACCCTTACATCAAACACAGCTGAACAATTTGGTCCCCCCAAGGCCAGCCACATCCTTCCCATCTCAACAGCTCCATCAAAGTACCACCAGCATCACGTCCCCTCTCCTGATGGGACCGAGCCACAGAACATGCCTCCTGCAGTGGTGAAGGGGTTAAGGCTGGACTCAAATTGAATTGTTGGATGCAGTGGGCAGCATTGGTGCCTGTCCATTCATCTGTTTGTGTGTGTGCATGCATACATCTACACACAGCGTGAGGCCTGCCTCCCATAAAATGCTCCTGGGACTGTGAGGCATGATGCACATGGGGTATTCCTGCAACACCAGAAAGCAAGGCAAAGGCTCTCCCGTTGTGTTTTTTCCATGAATGATATTCCCAGTACTGGTTTCTACTGCTCCTTGTGCCCAGGAATGCCCCTTAATATCCCAAGCACCATCTCTGGTCTCACCTGGATGAAACAAGGCTGCCACATCACAAGTCTGCTTCCAGCCTTGGCATCATGGCAGTCATTGGCTTTGGGTTTTTAATTCCCATTATTTTCCCCCCAGCCAAATAATACAAAACACACTTTGGTTTTACAGCAGCAAGAAAGAGTGGGGAAGGCTTGGAAGAGATGACAGTGCCTTCTGGATGGAGCATGGGATGGGGGACTCAGCAGCTCCTCCGAGCAGGCTAAGGGATGCATGCAGCATGTGACTCTGTTTCCCCATCTAGAGACTGTATTCAACGGGTTCTGTATTAGTCACCATTTGTACAGCTCTTTGAAAAAGGAAAGTGTTTGAGGCTTCAAATCCTGCCAGTGGGAACAGATCAAGATTTCTAACCCCTCTGAAAAACAAAAACTTTTGCCAATTAAGCTGCCAAACGCATGGATGTGAATCTAAAAACCTCTCGAGCTCGAGACCAAGACTGGAGCCTCCTGAGAACAGCCTCAATGGGCTGCTCCTCGCACTCCTCCTGCTCACCCATGTCAGAAATACATCAACTAAGCTATAAGCAGACACACACTTGAAACGTAACTAGGCTACAGACAGAACTGCAGCAGAGCTACCGCTCTGGACACATAAATGGACACCATTAATGTGCAGATAACGTTTTCTCCTTGACTGCTTGAGCTGGTATTGCAAAAACATCATAATAAAGCATTATTCCCTTTAATTTTGCAATTAGCCCTGTAATTTGAGTTGGAGCTTTGATGCCACAAGCTATTGATGATCTCTATATATATCCATACTGGAGTATGCACTGCCTGTGCCTGTGGGGTGTCTGCTGCTTCAGTGGCTCCTTCTGGGCTGCACCTCTGCTGAAGGTGTGAGGTTATGCCTTCAGGATTCCAATACAAGACTTTATGCAACATGAAACAATTTATACACCCCACCTGTACACCCTTTTAAGGGCAGATTTGCACCTTTCCAGGCTGAGCTGATGATCAGCAGCACCACCAAGACAAAGACCATGGCAATAACCATGGCTTGGAAACTGGGAAGGGCACTGCCCCTTCATTTCACACACACTTAGAGAGGGACACAGGCTTCTCTGGAGTCATGAAAGATGAATGAAAACAATGTGGGGCAGTGGCAAAACATCCCAACATCACAACGATGGATGGTGAAGCAAATCATTCAATAACTGAATGTCCCCTTCCCTTCCAGGCTAACTTCCACCCTGGGATGTCCCCACACTCACAGCTCTTGGTGGTTCACCTGCAGAAAACAAAAGCACTTTACCCATTTGGTGTGTCTCCATCTGCTCGGGATGCAGCCCTGTCCTGGTGCCTTGGAGTGATGCTGTCAGAGACGTGCAGCACAGACACTGCTCTGTGGGCCCTGGGAAGCAGTGTTCACCTGCTTCTGTAGCTGGCTTGTCACCAGCGTATGGATGATGATGCTGAAGATGCACTGGAAAGGATAAAAGCCATGTGAGTGCAAGCACAGAAAGCATATAAAATCTTACTCTCACGTCCAGCCCTTGGCTAGACACGGACAAGAGAAGACACAGAGATCATTGCATGAACTGTGAAAACAAGAAGCCACTAACTGCCCTCTTGTGCGTGGAGTGACACAGATGGATGAATACAGCAGGCATGTGGCACGATGTACATGTATGCAGGAAGAGGAAAGGGGCACTTGGGCAGCAGTTTCTGGTGAAGCCATTGATCCCGTGGGCTCAGACCTCAGTGTGTGTCCAGCACTGCCTCTATGGAAAGAGCAAAACACAGAGGGTGGCACTGGATAACCAGAGTTTGCCAGTTCAAACCTCTACTCTGACCCATGCAACCTGAACTGAGTCACTTGATGTCCCTGTGGGGCTTCCCCCTTTATGGCTGAACTAAGGCTGGGGTGCAGCCGGGGGGGGCTGCCCCATCTCCCCACCACCCCAACCCCAGAAACAGTCCAGCTCACAGAACCAGGGGCCCCTTGTTCACCCTTCCCCAGTCCCCAGTAGAACGATTTACCTTTCGGAGCAAGTCCAAGATATTAATTAAGATAAATCTACCTCAATTTTGAGATTCTCTTATCACGTAATTTATCAAAATTATGTTAATTATTTCTGTAGGGCAGCAAAATTATTACCTCTTCCGTGTCTTGATTTGTATTAATATTCATAATTTAATAATTCAGCATCCAAGCCATCTGGTTTGGGGAGCCACGCTCCTTCCCCTCCCTCTGCCAGAGCCAAAACGCTTCCCTTCTCCTTGCTCCTGCACCCACCCAGGCATCCCCCAACGCTCCCCAACCCAACCTGTGCCACTGGCTCCTGTTGGCACCAGTGTCCCCCTGGTCCTGCTGAGGATCCATGGTGGGTCTCGACCCCTTGGGGAGGATGAGCAGCCTCTTCTCCTGCGCTGGGCTGAGCCTCTGTCCCCAGCGCTGTCTCAGCCCGGCAGGTGAGCGCAGCTGAATTGACATTTTCCACACTTTGTGATTTTTACACTGTAATTTGACATAATTAATGCCTACATTACTGCTGATAATTTAGCTAGTTAATTAAACTCGGAGGAGATAATTAAGGAGAGGCTACTGCTTGGACTGCTAATTGTTTTTGTCATTATTTTAGGGGCCCGACAGCTGCCGGCTGAGTCATCCTCCCCATCAGCTGATGGCAGTGCCATGGGTGCCATGGGCTGGGGGATGAAGGCAGCTCGACCTGCAGGGCCTGGCTGGGTGCGTGCAGATGGCAACTGGGGGCTCTGCATCCACATGGCTCTGGTGCTGCTCTGGCCGAGGGACAATGACCCCTATTTGGGGCTGGAGGAGAAGGGGAGAGATGGGGAGAGAACTGAATGGTGGGCAGGGAAGCAGCATCTGAAGGGTGCTACAGGGATGCTGGGGAGGGATTCTTCATCAGGGACTGTAACAATAGGACAAGGGGTGATGGGTTCAAACTAAAACAGGTGAAGTTCAGGTTGGATGTAAGGAAGAAGTTCTTTGCTGTGAGGGGTCTGAGGCACTGGAATGGGTTGCACAGGGAGGTTGTGAATGCTCCATCCCTGGTGGTGCTCAAGGCCAGGCTGGATGAAGCCTTGGGTGCCATGGTTTAGTGTGAGGTGTCCCTGCCCATGGCAGGGGGGTTGGAACTGGATGATCTTAAGATCCTTTCCAACCCTAACTATTCTATGATTCTATGTGGGGAGGGCAGCTAGTGAGGATGCTCAGGTCATTGGTCCATGAACACCCCAGGTGCCACCAGCTCATGCTGCAAAAGGGACCCCAGCACGCTTTGGGCTTACACAGGAGGGACACCAGCCAGCCAGAGAGCAGAGCTGAGACCTGCAATTCCCCACACAGCAGTGCCAAGTGCTTGCCCTGGCTCTGGGGAAACCCCTTCTGTCCACAAGCCCCAGGGCAGCAGAGAGTCCCTCATCCCCATGTGGCTGCCTTCCCTCTTAACCCCATGTTCAATGCAGCCCAAGCTGCCCCGTGCAGTGCTGCTGCAGCACATACCTTCTCCTGTTTGGGTGCTCTGGCTCCATCTTTAACATCAGATAAATCCAAACACTGAAATAAAAAGCAGATGGGCAATGAACCCATCTGATCCCCAAAGAGAAAAGCGCATCATTGGATCCAGGTCCCTGCTCCCTACCGTGTTTCTTGTCTTGTGGAGGTCTCTGCCAGCCCTATGAGGGTGGCCCCATGCCATCCACCCTAAGCCATCCCCTGCAAGACTTCAACCAAAGCCCCAGCTCTTCTAATTACCTTAAACTGGTGTTCAAAGCTACTTTGTGCTTGTGTCTCTTCCATGCCAGGCCACTTGTTCCTCTGCTCTGCTTGGCAAAGACCTAAAACTGGGATGGAAGCAGAGGAGCCCATACACTGTGTCCGGTCAGGAGCACAGCACATCCTGGTCATTCCCCCTCCCTCCTTACAGTGGGAAGAAGGCAGTTTGAGGTGGAACCATCACCTTATTCCTGCTCTGGAGCAGCTGGAGCAGGTCTGTCTGGCTTTCCTGACATGCAAAGCCCTTGCAGGACCAGCCCTGGCCCCTGATGGCCAGCATCCCTCCCCACCATGGGCAGCCCTGCCAGGATGTTTGCTGCTGGAGATCTCTTTCCCTCCTCTGCCTCCTGGCGAGCTCAGTGCTCCGAGCTGGATGCTGCCTTGACATCTCTATCCGGAGATTAGGACAGAGACTGGTCACTTCCCAGTGCTGGCGAGCACCCTTCCAATAATGTGATTAATCATCTCAGCCCCACTGGGTGCAGTTGGCATCCTCCAGAATCAAACCTCTCCTGAAATGCTGTGTCAAAAACCTATAAAGCTGCTGTAAAGGTTCAACCAAGCATGGACCAAATCAGAAGCTGGTCCTCCAGAGGCTATGCACTGGGCTGGCTAAATACTCCCTCTAAACATCTCCACTGCTAGCAGTCAGAGACATATGAGATGTGTAACAAATTGCACAGGGGCTGCTTTCCTCCTCTCACTGTTAGGAAGAGATTTGGGGTGTTTTTTTCTCGCCTCCTGCATTTCTATTTATCACAAGGCAAAAAAGAAACGTGCCAAAAGGGGTTTATATTTTCACTTGGAACAACAACACTTGGACAGCCCCAAGGATAGCAATTGCAGTAATCATGAAAAAGTAATACTTTGCGCTTCTGTAGTCCCTTTCATCCAAGCATCTCACAGCACTTTGCAATGCTGGCCCTGATCCTTCAGGAGCATGGGCACATGGATCAGCCTATACAGGAATTTATTCCGCTGGCTTCAGCAAATCAGGACCATGGGGCTCTGTGGGGGCTCTGGAGTTGTTCACCTCCAAGCTCACTAAGTCAGCTGCTCCATCAGCACTCACGAGTGCATCCTGAGGTATTGGTTGATATGTAAGTCTGAGCTCCTGGAGCCAGGGGATTATGTTCCCATTTTTCAGACCTCCCTAGTCTGTCATCTTGGTGCAATCCCTACAACACAAGCCAAAGAATCACAAGGAAAACCAGACAACCCAAATGTACTCCCTTTTCCAGCCTGGTGCTTTTCGCAGGCTCCTCTCTCTTTGGGGTTGTGCTTCGGGATTTCTGTATTTATTTTCACTAGAAGAGACCAATTCCTGCACTCCAATACTCATTAAAGAATAAACCCAGCTGATCTCAATCTGCTCAGGGAAAACTACAGCAAGGAGAGCATTTGCCAGAATCCGCAGCAGTGAAAAGAATAAACCTCAAATGCCCTTGTTCCCAGTGCTTCTCCCTGCCAGAAAGACAACCACGGTCCAAACAGTTGATGGTTTGGTTGGGAGTTTCTGTTGTCATTGTTTTCTAACTTGAATTAAAGTTTTCTTCCTATATCCAATGTTCCAAAGCTCCACCAGGAATGTGAGGCCAAGAGCCCCCATGGGCAGTATCCCTCCTTCACTCATCCCCCAGCACCAAAATGAAGCCAATGTTCAACACAAAGCTCAAGCCACAGCTTCTTGCAAGCCTCATGGTAGTCATCCCACTTCAAATGGAGACCTTGGATGTTTCCCCGTTGGCCTTGGGCTTGACATCTTATGAAAGACTTGCCATTGCTAACAGGTCCTTCTGCTGCAGCGAGGCAGTGGGAGACAGTTCACATCCTTCACCCTGCAAGGCTATTGCTACCAGAGTGGTTTCCTTTAAGCATCAGGAACTGACCCCTTCTTCTCCATCTCCCAAACCTTGCTTTGTTGGGTCACCAGATTCATCACAAATATGGGGACAATGTTGGCTTTACAAAGAGCCTTAGACAAGTCATTGGCAGTGCATCACTGTGGCAGCTTAGCTGATCAGGAAGAACTGTCCTATGGAAGCACCAGGAAGCTTCACTGGGCAACCTGAAGGTGTTTGAAGCTACCCTGGGAAGAGTAGCCCAAGAGGAGCAGCTCCCAGCCAGGGCTGATGGCCACAATTCCTTCCTCTTGAGGAAGGACACGTTTGACACACTTGGAGATGTACATCTGAGCAGTGCAGCAGCCTGCGGTTAAAACCCAGCTGAATTTCAAACCACCCTTTAACCTCTCTTACTTCTTTGCTATCTTCCAGTGAAACGAATCTCTCCTATCGGCCCAGTCCAGCATCTTCATACCAACAGAGAGAGCCTCAGCCTTGCCTTCCCTGACCCCCTTTTCCTCCACCATGTCCGTGCAGACACATGAGCATGGGAAGAGCGCTGGAAGGGAGCGAGATGCAAAGGAAGAGCATTAGGTGGAATGAGAGATAGCAAAAGCACAGGCATATCAGACATCTCCAGGCAAGATAACACGATAAATAATCAATCAATCCCTAGAAAATCCTTAAGTGCTTGATGTATCCTCCTGCAAATTGAATCACTTCTACCAGGAAGTTCTCTCTTGTAAATAAATGAGAGCAGAAATGGCCCATATTGAAAAATAATGTTGTTAAAACCACTGATTAAGTTTTACACAAGCATATGAGAGCAAACTAAAAGGTTTTAGCTTTTTAATTTAAGAAATGAGGAATATGATATAATTTCAATTTGTGATGAGATAAGATGTTCTCGATATTGTGGCTTCAATTGGATTATATCCTAATGTACTTTTATAAAGTGTCAGGCTAGCTGCAGATTAAGGTATGTGTGTAATATTCTTTATTAACAATTTAATGGACTTGCTTTCACTCTATCCATCTTAATCAGTGTTTCCAGTCCACCTGGGAGATCTAGTTAGTGTAGAACCTGAAACTCCAACCTGATGAAAGAGGGAACTCAGTGATCCATCAGTGTCAAAACCAAGAGGGAAGCACTGATAAAAGACTGTTGAGGATCATCTTTAACCTCCTGTCATCGGCACCATCCAAAAGCTCTCCACAACTGCTCTTGGAGTCACTTGACAAGACATATGTCCTCTTCAGATCTGCATCCTTCCCATGCCAGAATATTAAAGGGGCCTTTGGCAACAGGCAGGACTTCCCAGATCACAAAACCCAGCTGCCTGATCTTGAGGGACCTGCTCTTCCCTAATCCTATTTTACAGTCAAACGCCAGTGCAAGAGCAGCCTCCCCAGCACTCGTCCATAGCCTCTGCTCTGGTGCTTAGACACTTCCATCTCATTTCCCTCTGTAATTTATTCATGACTAGTTTGTATCTGCACATCCTGGTATCAACATTGGCCTTTAGCTTAACTAGCTCCTCTGCCTCCCTTGTGCTTATCTGCCTGGGCAATCACGTCTCCTCTCAGCCTTCAGTGTGTTAGGCTAAATAAGCTGTGCTTGTTTTAGTCACCTCTCATAAAGGGGTTTCCCAACACCTTCCCCACTCTGATGACTTGTCTCTGCACCATTTCCAGACTGTAGACAGCAAAGTCCCACCATGTACCCAGTGCAAACAGTTTTCCATCTCTCCTGGAAAAGCCGTCTCTCCAGATAGCTCCAAGCACCTCTTCATTTAACCAGCCGCTCCTCCTGGCTGCTTCCTATTCTCCAAGCACCCACCTTTAGACACCCCAGGAGGGGTAAATCCTCCACCCCAATCAAGGCCCTTCATGCTGCAGGTCTTGGTGAGAAATTGCTATTTCACACCCATATAAACCCACCACAGGGTGACCAGGATAGCTCATGATACGCTGCACGAGCTCTCACTGCAGGCTGGTACCTGCCACCCGTTCCCTGCCGCTCGGACTGCCGTGTGCATGCACAAACAGCGACTTGGTGCCAGAAACCAGGAACAGCCTCGTAAATAATGGCCAATCAGGGAAATAATAATAAGAACTGTATATACATCTCACCTCCTTTAATTTCCTTGCAGTGCAGTGATTCTGCAAGGGTGGGTCGGTCGTAGCTGCAGGTGCTCTCGGACGGAGGAGGAGCACCAAAATGAAGTTGTTTGCTGCTTTTGATTCCATCCCTGGAATTATTTACAGCTGCAGGCAATATTAAACTATGTAGAGCAAGTGTCCTCATTTACATGCTAATTCATTTATACCCTCTGGATTGATTTCTCCAATTCATTTTCAGCCCACTAACTCTTCTGATATGAATTATATTATCACCTCCAGAACAGCAGCAAGGAAATGTGAAGAAGCCACCCCAGCTCCTCTGATCT
This sequence comes from Melopsittacus undulatus, assembly GCF_012275295.1. Lineage (NCBI taxonomy): Eukaryota > Metazoa > Chordata > Aves > Psittaciformes > Psittaculidae > Melopsittacus > Melopsittacus undulatus. The sequence goes on along the minus strand of NC_047534.1, from coordinate 5,702,640 downwards.
CTAATTGCCCTCACTGCTCAGAGCCAGCATGGCCAGCTGCAGCTTCACCTCCCAGCTACCAGCACCCAGCTTCCATCTCCTAGAAAGGACCCAGTGCTGTGGCTCTGAGAGTGAAGCATCCCACCTTCATCTTCTGTGGAAGACCCAAGTGAATGGACCTTGGGCTTGCTGCCTTTGGAAACCATTCCCTCTTTCTGCCCAGGAGAAGGAACCATCTCATTTCAGACAGCAAAATCAAAGTCCATCTGTGTTCTGTAGCAGGAAGGCCCAGAATCATAAGGAAATTGAATTAATCTTCTACTTCCCAAAGGCTTTTCTGGGGCTTCCCAGCTTGTCACAGCAGCCTCATACCATATCTGTCTGATACGACACATAGCCAGTTCTCCTTGCCTTGGGAAGGAGGTACTCATGGGTGGGAAGGACACAGTGCCCAGGGGATGGAGAAAAGTGGGGAAGCCTGTCCACAGGTAACAGCAGCTGGAAGCAGTAGGGCTTTTCCCCCATCACTGTCACTGATGGTTGAATGAGGTTTAGGTGTGCTTTTCCACAAGGCATATGTAAATGCATTGGCCTGCCCACCTGGAAGACCTCATTGAGGTCTGCCAAGGCAACAGCAGAGAATGGACCTATCTCCTGTACTGACAGAGTACAGAAGGGTGAGTCTCCAGGGCACCAGCTAGACGTGAAGTACCAGCAGCTGAGGAACCCACCAAAAGGATGATGCTCACTCAGCTGGACAAACCATTTGAGTCTGTCCACACTGGTTCATGCAGGTCAAACACTCTCCAGCCCAAAGAAACCTGACTTGTGGGATAGACACCAACACTGTGGTACATACGGATGCACCCAAATTGGATAAACACACAGGACTTTTGGTGTTTTAAAGACTTCCAGGAGCATTTCTACAGCCTAACTGCTGTCTTGCTCTCATATCCATCATATTGAGCAGAATGCAGCAGGGAGATGTGCCAGAGGGACAAAGGTCTAGGACCCCCCAAATTCCCAAGCAAAATGAAAGCTATAGGGAAATTAAGGACTTCCTTGTCTGGCTGACACGGAAAGGACAGTTCTTTGTTCCTGATTTACATCATCTGAAACAATTAACTTGTGAAAGCTGAGATACCGTTCCCCTTGGCACCCACTGTTTATTATGCTTCAGACCATTTCAAATGAGCACTTGAAAAGGAGAGGGAGCCCCTCTGCCTCCTGATCACTGGAGGGAGGGAGGAAGCTGTCCTAAACAGAACAACAGACTGTCCCTTCTCAATGCCACTTCAAAGCTCCTCGGACAGGAAAATTGATAATTGCATCAAGTACAGTGTCTCTAAACTTCATTTAGTGCTGAAAACTGGGCTATTGAATTCATATAATTCTTTGATCAAGACCAGTTAATTAAGTTATTCCCTTGATATGACTCTTATCACTTTAGTACCAGACCTACACCACACTTACGCAATTCACACGCTCGCTTTGATATGCATCGTATAGGCTTCCCAGACCACAGTCACTGGGTTCCTGTAGATTTGCTGCTACCTTCCCAGTTTCACCAGCAGGATGGGCTATAGGTCAGCTATTAAAAGACAGACTGTGCAGCCCAGAAGGCTCCTGGACAAACTCTAACAGGGGAAGCTACATATGGAGTGAAACTAGACCAGTGATTTCTTCCAGACCTTGTAATTTCCAGTCACAAGCTCTTGGTGCCTCCCTGACTCCTTTTTGAAACATATCCAGCAATGCTGATAAAAATCATGCAGCTAAGGATTTATTTTACCCTCACCAGCAAGACAACTGGACTTGATCCATCCTTTTGCCATTCCATTGCAACATCACACTTACAGTAAGGAAAGACAGTGAAACTGTGCATGAATGCGGAAGTACAGCACACCCTTCACTGCAAGAAGCCACAGGCATCTCTCTTTAAGGTTTGCCCTGATTTCTCCTATGCATGCCCCTCCCATACCCCTTAGATCATCTTCTGCCCTGGCCACCCCTCACGGAGCTGTTCCATGGTCTCTCTTTCCCACAGTGAATGGTTTCTGTATCCTGTGCCATTCCTTCCCACCCGGAACCTCCTGACCCTTCATCTTCACAGCCCTCCTCCAGCAACCCTCTGCTTCTGACCAACAATCCAGGGCCCCTTTCAGCAAATCATCCTCCTCCTCCACACTCCTGCTTTGCACAGGAGAGTGACAAGCTCCAATTTAGGTCTCCACAGTTTTTCCTGGGCTTATCCCCTTAAACCGGATTAGCTAACGTCTTAATGCCAGTGACACCAGTCACAGCTCACCATCTGATCCTGCCGGTCAGGATTTGCTGCATCTGTGCACTTTCCATTGCTAAACTAGATCCTGTGATCTTTCCTTCCACATCCTCCAGCTGCCCATCACTACCGTGGCCTGCTAGTTATGCTCTTCACATCTAGGAGATGCCCAGATCTCCTCCTCCTTTCCTCACCCAACACATCCAGGGTCTGAACAATGCTGACAGCCTTTGTGCTTTCCCTGTTTCTCTGTGTTTCCCAAGTCTCTTTTCCAGACCATCTCCTTCACTCTGAGGTACAACCCATTGAAAACTCATGGCACCCCTTCCTTGGGTCCCCTTTTTCTTTGGTGTCAGGTACAAAATCTTGTGGGAAACAGTTAAAGGCCTTGTTTCCACTCATCTGACCCATTCCCATACTGAACTAGCCCCAGTACCCCTGTCCTGCAGACTTTGTCCACTCTTCCCAGCTCAGAGTTTCCCCTACCACCTTTTACACACAAACCAGCCCACATGGTGACTCCTCTCGCCTCTTTTAACCCCCCTTTATAGACCCACATCCTTTCCAAGTCTGCTGTTTATACACTCCTTCATTCTCCATCCAACTCCATCACAAGGTGGAGACGCTTCTTCTGTAGCATCCTCCATTAAGCAGTGCCAAGCAGTTGCATCAGGAAGCTGTTTTCCTTCCACCTCCATCCCTTTGCTCAAAGCCAGCTGATGAACACCCAAAGTGTCTGTCCTGATTTCCTGTATGTTCCTGACTTTTAGCTGGTCCCCTGCTCTCCAGGTGGAGGTGAAGGACTCTCCTTAGCCCAGGAAAATGACGGGACAAGGACCAGCCTGCAGCTCCTGAGGAGGTTCTGTATCTAGCACCCACTCACAACCAAGGGAAGAGATGTGAGTTGCAACTTCCCATCATGGTCCTTCCTGCCTGGGATGCGGTAGAGGAACCATTGAGAGCAGCATGTAGAAAAAGCAGGCAAAGCTCTTGGCCTGTTCACTCCATCTCACCTCTGGGTGCTCCCCAGCATCCCCACCAAGGGCTCGCTGTGGTCCCCAGCTCATTGCATGATGCAAAAAGAAGTCACGTTCTCTGTATCGATCAGGCTGTCCCTTCCGTGCACATGTTCCCTTTGTGTCCCCCCCCTAAAACAAAACCCCAACTGAGAAGAGGCACCAGCTGGAGTTTAATTTCAGACTCCAAGGCGTATCTGGAGCCAATTTGCAATGCGCTTACCCCGAAAAATCGCCCTCCCCTGTGACGCCTGACAGCTCCAGACCACAGTCCTGCTCTCGGCTCCCAAGGAAAAACGTTTTAATTTGTCACAAACCAATTATAGCGTCTCATCTATCCCTGAATTACTCATCTTGGCTACAGCCTAGGACAAAGGGCCCCTCTGAGAGGAGATTAGACATGGATATTAACAAGAGAAAAAGTGTCCACTGTCTCACCTTGCTGGGGACGCGGCTTCCAGCGAGACAGGAAAAGGAAACCCCTCCTGACTGACAGCCGGAGGGAGGGCTCCCATCCCGCAGCAAATCCCTTGTTTCACACGGAAGAATAGTCACGACAAACTCCGTATTCAAGTAATATTCATGCATGGCAGATAACAGAGTCATGGCTGGCAGCGCTGTGGCGTGAATATAAAGAACCTGTGCTCCCTCGCTTGCCGCTGCACACGCTTTGCCACTATGCTGGGATGCAGGTGAAGGGGCTGACAACACTGTACATAGGGTGGGAGAGGTGGGGATGCTCCAATGGATGCAACTGCCTTGTCTTGAGCTTCATGTGCCACCCTTCAAACAAAGCCCCTTCCCCTATCATGGGTGCCCAACAAAGAGGTCCTCTCCAGTTACCTCCTCACACGCCAGGCATATTTGCTGCTCTCACAGGGTGCATCAGCATCCCTCCCAGTTCTTGCTTTGGACCAAATCTAGCTTCCCAGGCCCCAAGTCCCTCCATATCAGTGCTTATTCCTTCCTTTCCCAACTCCATACTGTTCTCAGGCATTACCTTTAACCTCAATCGCCAAGCACCAGGGTGGCACCTTCCATGCTGAGACACAGCCTTGAGGATGCTTTTGGTCTGTCCTGTATCCTGAGCAGCATGGGTATCAATTCACCTAGCAGGAAACAGGAGCGGACTACCCAAAAGCAGCACCCAAAGGTAACATAGGCAAGAGGCACTTTGCATTTACAGTCACAACTGTATTGAGTCCTAGGCACTAAGGTCAGGGGTAGGGACAAAACGCTGCAGACAGAGCTGGCTCTGCAGTCAGCTGGATAAACTGGAGGGGTTGCTGCTCCGTCTCAAGTTGACTTAAGGCATCTGAGGGCAGCCCAGTGCTCCCTTCCTTCCCTGTGCCTCCTGCAGATCAGCTTCTTCCTTGGCTGAAGAGGGAGACGATGAAAGCCAATTTCCCTTTGTGCTCATGGCGAATAATTTGGAGAATTCCCCTTGTTTACTCAGAACTGTTAATGATGCGTCAGAAATTACCTCCGAGATTGTAATTAAAAGGAAACTGCAGAAGAGAGACACAGACACACACACACACACACACACACACAGAGTGCCTCATCACAGCTTCATCTGCAAGTCTTGAAGTGCAGGAGCAGCCAGCAGCCTCCCCATCACCCCAAGCCTGCAGAAGGAGCCCCAAGAGCCTCCTAAACAACAGAGCTCAAGGGTGCAGCCCCCAACCTCCATATAGTCCCCACACACTCCTCTTCAGCTATGAAGAAAGCAGTGGCTGCATTCCAGGTACCCAGGAGCTGGTGAGGCCATGAACTCGACTGCGGCCATCAGGAAATGAGCAGGAAGCTCAGCCCCCTTCAAACCATTTTGGAAGTGGAGAAGCTGACCTAGAAGAGTAATTAAGCAATCAGTCATCACCGAAATGCAGACACCCACATGCACACAGCAACGTTATCTGTCAACCCCCTGCTAGCCTGACCTCGGGGTTTGGCATCTGATGAGGCTGGAGTAGAGCAGAAACAGGCCCATGGAGGATGGAGAGGAATTCGACTCCTGCTCTGTTACAGGAGGGTGCCTGCATTGCCTAATTACTCAGGAGTGACTGCAGTGGAGAGGCTGGTTTCCCAACACCTCCCTCCTCACTCAGTCCTGAGGCCAAATCCTCCTGCTTTGCCTCCTGGAGCACTTCCATAGGGTGAGCAAAGCTGCTTGTGCCAGCAGAGCAAACAGGGGTCGGGCAGGGAGAATTGGCTCAGCCGAAAGCAGCCAGCTGGAAAAAAGCCGTTCCCTCTCTCCACCTTAGCCAACAGCTTAGTTGTGTAGGGCCTGTTTCAAGTCTTGATTAGGAGAGTGGTGGAAATGCAAATCCCTTAAGTCCCAAATTCAAGGTAGAGGATGGAGGAACAAGCTGTGCTGTCCTCATGTTGGCAACTAGCAGTTGTCTGGGTGCACAGGAGCTGTGGGGCTGCAGGAGGCTGTATAGGGCTTGGGACCCCTAGACCCTGCCTGTGACCAGAGAGTGCTGCATCAGTACAGACAGGAGTTTGGGTATGTGGGCAGGATGCGTTTGGATCACTACTCCACTATTAATCTGCTCATTTTTGACGTAGAAATAATTGAGGTCAGTCTTAAGTCAGCCTCACACCAGCCCATAACCTCCTGCTGACAGTGGCATGGTGAGGAAGGCTGAGGCCCTGTCTCTGTTCCTCTCCTCAATATTTCTGTATCTAGAAGAACACTTAAACCTTTGAAGACCCACAGAGCATTTCCAGGAGAGCCTCTTATACCTTAGACCAGGGTAACCATCTCCAAGAGACTCCAGATGGGAGAAGCAGCAGTTTTCCCTTCAGAACCTCTTATTGGAGGCAAGTAAGCACATAGCTAGTAAGTGTAACCAGTGCCTGCTTTCTGGTAGCAGCTGATCTCACGAAGCAAACCCTGCAGCAGGTCAAACCATGCACTTACTGCTGCTGCACAGCCCTGGGGGTTGTTGTTTAAGCACCGTGTTACTGTATAGACCCATCTCCTGCCTGCCTTCAAAATGGGTTAAACTGCTCCGTGTGTCCTGGAGAGAGAAGGATTGGATGAGTTTGGATGATGCTGCCACCCCCACATCCACACAAACTAAACTTCTCAAGGTTGGAGAATCTAAGCCCAGCAATAATGACAGTGTGGCATAGCTGCAGGAGGGGGACCCACTCATTAGGAAGGGTATTCCTCCCTTTAGCAGAGGTGTTTTTATCTCCATCACTCTCAGCTGGCAGAGCCCACACAGGCATGTTTAATTCTGGGGATTTGCTGCTAATGCCCAGATCTGGAAGAATGGACTCCCTCTATCCTTCCTCCCCTCATGTTTGCAAACAGTTTCCTGACAAGCAGGTCGGGATGCAAGGCACAGCATGCCAGCCACTGTGGTTAGCATGTGCCCCAAAACCAGCTCGTCTTTCCCTTTGGAAGAACATGGAGCAAAGAGTGTGGTGGTGACAGCACTTCCAGAAGTGTTTTACATGATGAAACCACAGTTCAGCCATTCACCAATGCCCCAGTACAACTATGGCAGAAGAGGGTTTGCTTCTCATTTTCTCCCTCAGACTGCTGGTATCCCACAAGGCTTGGGGATGTGTGTGATGCTGAAGCAGCAAGGTGGAAAATGTACTTACCTGAGAGCTGGGGGCAGTTTGAAATCACTGAGAAACTCCTTAGCACTGCTGCTCTCCCAGGACCTTCAGTTAGGCTGCAAGCTCTGGGCAGGGGAGCCTTTCCATCACAGCGATGCCAAGCTCCTGCTACCACTCACAGTTCCAGAGAGGGATCATCAGTGCTCACATCAACCAGGGCAGCCCACATCCCACATCCAAACTCACACTGGGACTCAGAGATGTGCTCCAGCAGTTCTTTATTGGACAAAAGCATATGCAGGTACAGGGTGCCCCACCACATGTACACACAGTGCGGGCACCAGGAACCCCTCAGGCACTTGGTACCTCACTGAGCACAGCCCTGCGGTGCCCAGGGCAGGCTTCCTGGGACAGAGAGTCCCACTGCCACCTCGTGGGTAAGGGATGCATCGCCTCTGCTTTGCCATCGGGCAGAGCGGGCAGCAAACCCCCTCTGTGCAAAACCCCAGACCCTGCTGGAGAATAGGACCCTGAGAAACCTCAGAGTACTTGGCTGGGAGGGAGGAGGGAAGCCCACACATAGTGGAGCTAGAGGCATCATGAATGAATCTGACCTTTCCCTGCCTGTCTCCATCCCTGCTCCCCAGGTTGACTGGGAAGAGAGGATGCTGCCACACCAGGCAGGTGCCTGGCTGCAGTCACTGGATGGAGGGGAGAGCAGAGACTCATTGCCAGTAGCCCAGGACACGCTCGTACTCGCCTTGCCTCACCAATGTGAACTGCAGCACCCCTTGAGGGCGCTGGCTGCCCAGGGACAGAGCCTCAGGAACTAAAGTATTGGTCCCATGCAGAAAACTCATGGATGAGACAAACCCGTTAATGTCCTTCTGCTCCCGGTTAGCACCAGGTTATTAAAAGAAGATTTTTGTTCATTTTCAGCAGAAGGGGCCATAATGAAAACCCTGCTTCACTGTGCAGCCAGAGAAATAAGGGAGCTACACATCTCCCCCACAGAGGGAATGAAACAATGAGCTTTGAGAAACCAGCCTGCAGACATTCCCAAAAGGAGGTCTGGAATAAAAAACATTATTGCTGAAACAATCTGGTTCTAGGACATTCCATCCCATAGATACAGAGGGGGTTCTGCTCTTTGCCTCCTCCCAGTTGTGGGGCCTGCAGCTCCGGATTACAAGGGGAAGACCCTCAATCTCTCTCACCCCATAGCACCTCCCTCTGTGTCTCTGATCCTGGCCAAGGAACCACAGCACATGCAGAGAGGAAGGGAGGGAGTGTGGCCCTTTTGCAGACCAGTGCAGTGCCCTTAGTGCAGCCCTGGCTGACACGAGTGGGGCACAGTGGGGTAACATGAAGTGCCATGCTCCTGCATTCAGGAATACAATGACCTGAGCAGTGGATGGGCAAATTGAGCTCTGCCCTCCTGCGCTGACAACAGGGCTGAAGCCAGCTCTGAGCTAGATCCAAAGAAGGAAAACACTCTTTAAAGTCCACCTTTTGGGAAAGGTATCGTTGACCCCCATACCAGGGCCAGAGGGGATTCGCACTGTCCCTTTGGTTGACAAACGTGCAGTCTCCATGTCAGGGAGCAGAAGAACCTCATCACAGTCCTGCAGGACTCCAGGAAAGCAGCAGTGAGGAAGAAACATACCTATGATAGCCCTTGCTGAGCCACTGGGCAAAGGAACATCACTCCTGAGCTTTACTCTTATTTTTCGACTTCCATATTTTGGATAAGCAGAACTTGCTTTTCTTCTCTCGAGAGCCAGGAGACAGAGATCCATCTGCAGGAGAGGGTGCAGACACAGAGCAGGTTAAGACCCACCCCAGACAGCCCCAGAGCCACCCAGTGCTGCTCCACAGAGTACAATGGGCCCTTACCCAACTTCTGGATCATGTCTGCCAACATCTGGTCCTCCTCTTGCTCTCTGTAATGGAACAGCATGGCATTAGAAAACTTGCTATGTTTCATGACAAGGTGGTAGACACCAAAACCCATGCAAAGACACCACCCCCAGTCAGCAATGATAAACCTCTACAGCACATGCTGAGAAGGATGCAGGAAAAAAGTAGCCAAACAAGCAGTGAAGAGGAGTCCTAGATACTAGCAAATTACATCTGGTTCTCTTGAGAGCAAGGGCCTGTTTGGGGATTTCCAGATCATGGATATCTAGCCCTGGAGCAGAGAGGTCCTTCCTGGCCTATGAATCATCTGAGTTCACCACTTGTGAAGCAACACCACACCCTAGGAGATGAGACACCAGTGGCTGCGGTGCTGCAGGGGTGCTCATCGCAACCAGGGACAAATGCAATGCTATCTCCATGGGCCTGGGCAAAGCCAGAGCCAAAAGCTGAAGCATTACTCATCTCAAGCTTGAGTGGGTGCCCTGAGGTCAAGAAATAGAGGTTGCTGTCAGCAACAGGAGGCACAAATCCAGCTACTTGACACAGCAGTCTTTCTTTGAGCTTGGGGAGGATCCAGCTCCCAGCTACAGTTCTTTTACTTGCTGCAGCAGACAAACACATTCCTGCCTTCATATTCACAGAGTTCTGCAGCTCCCATACCGCCTCCATCCTCCCCATCTCTAGCCTCTCTCTTCCCCTGCCTTCTTTTCACAGTTCAAAGCAGCATTAGCTTGAAAGAGCATTGAATATGGCTGTGGTCCTGATTTCAGTTTCTAACAGCTGCCAAGGAAGCAATGGCAGCAGCATTTAGGATGAGATGCTGGGTGACAGGTCACACTGCCCACCTCGCATGGAGCAGAAGTCTGGATTATAGCCATTCCTCCACCCCTGCAGCCTGGGCAGTGGAAGAAGTACAGTGGAAATCATCCCTGGTGTTGGCTCATCTCCCACCATCTGGGGGTCCTCACCTGAGCCTGTCCTCATCCAGGCACTCCACAATGCTATTCCGATCATTGACTGTGTTTAGGTACGACTCCAGCAGCTCCTTCTCCCGCTCTTTCTCCCTGTGTGTCTTCAGTTCCTCTGCACAACACAAGGAAAGTCCCTCTCACAGCTCTATGTTAGTGGCTCCTGCCTCCACCCTGCTCCACCAAGTCCCTCTCACAGGCCCAAATTATCCTCATGCTCATGGGCACATCTCACATCCAGTGCAGGTGGGTTGGATGCGACAGGGAGTCTGCAATTGACAGCTCAGCAGTGCAGTCAGGAGACACCCCGCAGTGAAACTGCAATCCCTGGCAGTGTCATTTGGATCTGAAGGGCATCCCAGGGCTGGCACACAAAGTGGAGGGCTACACACAGCCTGGGGCCAGCAGGACTTGCAGTGCAGCCAGTCCTCACCTGGCTTGTTCATGAGGTGTCGCAGCTCCATCTCAATGTTCCACTGCTGCTCCTCCAGCTTCTGCTGTTTCATCCTGGAAGGAAGCACAGATGTGGTAACTGCCCCTCCATACACAGGGCTGAACCCTTCTCATCATGCTAAAGCCTTTCCTCTGCATTGCCCACTACCTGGGCAGGAGCTGGTGGGTCAGGGGAAATCTTCCTCCATCACATCTGTGAAGTCTCCCTCCCATGAGCTCATCACAGGCTCTGGGTGATCATCAGTGTTCAAAGGCCCATAAGGATGCTGGCAGCTCTCCCAAAGACATCCTCAAGTCTCCCTCATCCCACCAACTGGCACATTATTCTTTGGGGCTACCACACTCCCTCTCCTTTCACTGCTTACTGCTCCCAGTTGAAGTGCACAAGCAGATGGGTGAATTTCTGGTTGTACTTACTTGTACATCAGCTCTGATTCCTGCCTTAGCAGCAGCTGTTTCTCATGGATCAGTTTGAACCAATCCACCATGAGAGCATCCTCAGACTCATCTGCAAGAGGAGACAAAGGGAAAGATTCCTTCAGAAGATGCACCAGTTCAGGTTCCTTGGCTCAAACAAACAATACTTGCGGGAGATCCCAGGATGACTAATATGAGCTACAGGCAGTGATGAGCTACAGTTCATTTTGGTACTCCTGAGCACAAAGGAAAGGATGCAGATCACTCCCTGCAGATCCAAGGAAGATGCTCACAGATACTCTGCAGCCAGCTCATCTTCTATGTGACCAGCTCAACTCTGCTATTCTGAATGAATCCACTAACCCCTGTGAAACTGGAGCCAGCCATGACAACCAGTCTGGCTTGAGATCAGATCAGTCAGATCAATAGCAGCCTTCCACTCCCAAACTCCCTGATCCTCAGCCAAATAAACAGAAGTCCTTGCTCAAACAATAGGTTAGGAAACAGCCAGACAGGGTTTGAAATTCCCAGGGCTTTATCTTGCTATACCAGGCACTTTTGGAAACCTGGTGTCTCACACGTAGCAAGAGCTCCTAGAAACGGAGCCAAGAATGCCATGAGGTAAGACATGAGCTTCACACCTCCCCACTGTATCAGAGCTGGCCCAGAGTCTCCTTTACCTCCCTCACAGCCACGCAGCTGCTTCTCCAGATCCACTCCTTTCAATTCCAGCTCATCCAGCTGCTTCTCGATGTCACGCACCTTGTCCTGGATTTCCTCTTCAGGGAGGTAGTCTGGGCGCAGCTAGAAAAACAAATGTAGGACCAAATAGAGCTCAGTGCCCTCAGACTTCCCACTGAGGTCATAGCTCCAACTGAGATGGGAAATGACTTCAGAAGCCCAACTGCAGAGCCATGTCCTGGAAGGGCCAAGTCATCAGCATGGTGGCCACTGACATGTTACAGGATAAGATCTACCACACTTGTCAACCCAGAGACATTCTCCCTCCTTCTTTGGGGGACACAGTGTCTACCAGAATTTTGTTTGGCTTTGTGTTATCCGCTCCTTGGGAATTCAAACAATAAGACAAGCTGCCTTATTATCTTATTACGTCCCAATAAGACAAACTGAGATAGAAGTGGGCAAGCACTCCAACAGGACACCCAACAACCCCAGCCTGTTCCACTTATACCTGGTTTCCAGCCATACCTTGGTTGGGGACACTGCTTCAGGGCTCTGGGTACTTTTCAGAGCAGAGATTTTAACTAGAAGGGAAAAAAAACATAAAATCAAAGAATTCCACAAAGTACTTTACACAGTTTTGTGGTGTGGGACAGTGCCTACACCAGCAGAGCATGACAGATCCCTGCCATGCCACTGACAACATGCATGCATCACACCCTTGACTAAGGTGGGAGATGTGCCCACAGGAAACAGCACAGCCTGATTTACTCCTTATGGCTGGATACTCAGATACCCTCTGGTTACAACGTGCTGCTTTCATTCAAAGGGCATAGCCAGCCACCTAACTCAGCTGTGACTTTCAATCTTCCACCCAAGAATATTGACTTCCACGTTCATTCTTTACCTTGTTAAAACTCAAAGATACTTCTGGTGGCAAAAGCTACCCCTTATTAAGCTCCAAAGGATAGTACAGGAATGCTGGATTACTGTCAGAGGAAACACTAAGATAGACTTGAAAACACCCCTCTAGTGGTCTTTTAAAAAGAAGTATCAGTAAATACTTATGAAATAAAGATGGTCTAGGGGACCTTATCATAGGTCTCAGGAAACGAAAGGTTCAATTCCTTCCACAAAACACTTCCTAGGTGAGAAGTCCCCAAGGCCCCACTACACAGCATTATTTAGGCCCTGGACACCTACTAAAATCAATTCTTTTTGCAACGTGTATTTGTTCCACTGTGCCTCAGCTTCCTCTGCCCAACTGTGCTGCAAGGATAACTACAGAAGAGTGTGAGGTATTCGGATACCCAAGGGTCTGGGCTGGATAATTACTACAGAGAGAGAACAGAGGCATACGTGGATGATGTGATAAGGAAGGAAAACTCTAGTACCAAAAGAGCATAGCTGTAAGAAAAGCAGCAGCAGTGCAGGCTCAGCATACACAAGGAGAAAGACAGGACAGACTAGGGAAGCCTCTTGAGAGTCTCTGGCAATTGGTGTTGACATGAGGAAGCACTCAAGGACACCTCTCCAATTGCCCAGGCCTTGCTCTACTGTGTTTTTTAGGAAGAGTGCAAAAGGAGATGCAGCTGCACATGGCAATGAGCTGTGCTGTCCCTGCACTGCTGGCCTTTGTCAAGGTACACTTCCTTCTGGATGCTGCTGATTTACTGCCCTGTACACTACCTGCAACTTGCACTTACAGAATCCCAGAATGGTTTGGGTTGGAAGGGACCTCAAAGCTCATCCAGTTCCAATCCCCTGCCATGGGCAGGGACACCTTCCAATAGACCAGGTTGCTCCAAGCCCTGTCCAACCCAGCGTCTTTTCCAACCTCTCCTAAAGGTCCCTCCAGCAGGAACCTGGTCTGCCAGGAGCAGTCTGCTGCTACTGCCTGAGCAACCTCCCTCTCCCAGCTCAGCCCTGCATCTCCAGGCTTCTTCTGAGTGATCTCTATAGCACCTCCAACCAAGGCAGAAAGCTGCACCACTGATCATGAGAAGACCAAGGTCACTGGAGAGGAACAGTTAGCAAAATGACTCAAATAAAAACCCTGTTTCAAAAGAAAACTCTACTTATACCAAAGAAAATGGATGATCTACAGAAACGCTCACCATCCACAGCCCCACACAACACACAGAGGATTAAGGGCAGGAATGGTAGCTGCTTGTTCACAGCTGTCTCTGAATGCTGAGGTAAAGACCTATACAGAGGAGCAACAAGTCTGTCCTTAATCTGCAGGCTGCCAAGTGACAGCAGCAAGAGAACAGCCTTTGGGATGGCAGCCTTGCACACAAGTGGGAGAACGGGGAGACTGCTGGGAAAAGTTTCCCATAGCAGACACTCCCCAACTGCAATCAGTAAGCATTAGAAAGACGGATATAAAACCAGCCTCCCTTATCTTAACAGCTCACTCCTGGGAAGGATGTAATGCTGATCCTTGTGGCTGAGGCTGTGGAAAAAGGAGATGGAAAGTTTTGGGAAGTGGTGCCATGGTAAACTTTAAAAACAGACGACACACCTGGAGTTTGAATGCTCTGTAGCTATCAGAGGAGCAGGCTAAGGACAATGCTGGAACCAGCTAACAAATACTATAGCTTGAGGCCACGGTGCCACGGGGACCAATCCTGCTTGCTCCAAGACAAACATCTGAGCAAGGGCTGAGCCCTGATAAACAGATAAAGCAGAGCTAAACGGGGTAAGAAAAGGGGAGATCAAACAAGCTGAGCAAACAGGACAGCAGCAAACATCAGGTAAGTTCCAGAAAGTTTCATTTACATTCTGAAAGGATATGAAGGAGCAAAAACAGCTGGGCAAAGGAGGAGAGGTACACAGTAAAGCTCTGGTTGAACGTACAGAAGAAACTGGATTAAGGGTAGGTACAAACTGGTCAGAACCGGTCAGGACATCTTTGAATGTCCAAGAAGGAAAGCAACCAAGGCTGCTGCTATGATGGTCCCGCCAGCTGGAGACTCTGGCTGACAGTTCCCTGCATTCCTTTCATTTTCCAAAGCCACTCAACTGAAGGGAAGAGATATCAGCTAGATCCCAGTTCTCAGAATGAGATGGTCCTCATCATAGCTTTGAGTCTAAAGAATGACAGGGCAGTGACCTTGACAAATCCTTGTTTTCATTTCTTCCCTTCCCACTGAATTCTCTGGCGTGGCTGGTTCCTGCTTAGGCCAAGCTGGCTAATAAGAATTAAGGACACAGATTTTTACCCCATGACTACAGCCACAGGAAACTCAGGGACACATCTCCCAGACTGACCAGTCAGGCTGTTCCCTGACAGTGCAAAGGAAAGAGTGCCTTTAAGCAGGCAGAAGAGACCTTACCTGTGGTAGTGCTTTTCTTCAGCTGGTTGACCTCTCCCTCCTTCTTGGCTGAGCCCCCAGAGTCTTCCCAGCCTTGCTTTGAATTTTGACAGCTCCCGACAAGATCCGAGCTGGGGATCAACTTCTTCTTCACGAATCCACCAGATGGAGCTGGATTAAGAAGCACAGACAGGTTTGGGGTAAGAAATTTCAACCCTCATCTCCCAAAACTCCCTTTATTGCCCATCATCTCTTGCATCCGTCACTAGCCACCTTCATTTCTAGCCCTAGGCGATGGGGGGGGGGCACATGCCCAAAGGAAACAGGGAGAAACCACCAATTACAAAGCCAGAGTAGGAGATGGGTGCAGGAGAATAAATGGCTTGGAACCATCATGGGATTTTCTTACCATTACACATTTATGCAAGAGACAGTAAGTGAAATCTTGCTAGAAGAAGGGCACACTGTGAAGACAAAGTCCCTCTCTCCAAATAGTCACCACAGGGCCAAAGGAGGTGCAAAGAACAAACGTCCCTGAAAGCAAGGCACTATTTCAACCAACATGTTGCCTGTGCCTTGCAGCACCTAATGCCTGTCCCCTGCCTAACTAGCAAAATGAAGGCAAAGCTTATATCCTTCATACCAGAGTCCTGCTTTGCTGATGGGACAACTAATGGGCTTGGCTTTGTCTCCTTGTGTTCTGGACTCCCTGTTCCCACCTGGGAGTTACCAGTAGGTTTCTTAGGGCCACTTTGGTCTCTGCAAAGAAGAAAGACAAAGGTAGGAAACCACTCCTCTTTCAGAATAGTCTACAGGAAGAGTTCTGGACATCCTAGGCTGGATCTCCAACTGGTCTCACTTTTCTAATCAGAGTCCAGCAATTTGAAATGTACTTTCCCTCCCCCAGAAATTAAAGCCTTTCCCTTTTCCATCAAATTGCTGGAAACAGAAGCATTAAAACATAGGAGCTCTTTCCTCCTGTGTGCATGCAGACCTGCAGCAACAAACACAGATGCAAGCATGGACATCCCCATTCACTTGTCATGGAGAACCACCAGCTCTAAGACACTCACTTGTTTGCTACAGGCTTCAACCGAGATCTCCAGTCTGCTGGGCTCTCAGACTTGTCTTCACCAGGACTCATGCTTCCTAAAGAAAAGAACATAGCAAGATAACAGCAGATCCAACAGAAAGAAACAAGGAGATTTAAGTCTCAGGAGGATCTTAGGTAAGCCATGCACTGAGGCAGATACTTTGATGTTACTGCAGCAAACCAGAGATAAGGAAGCTGGGTGAGCCCTAGCTACAATCATGGAATCATCCTGAAGTTCCATCAAGTTCTCCCATCTGGAAAAGTGTACTTGAGCCTCTGAAATCCACCACGATCCCAACGTTTGGTGACAGCTAATACAAATTCAAATACCTGGAAGTCATCAGAGTAGAAAAACTCACCATGCTAGAGGGAACAATCGCACAGGGATAAATGGAGCCCCAGAACTCAAACTCTTATGTGGTGGTACAGATAGAAAGTATAGGAGTTACTGACACATTCATTGTACTGGTCCAGGAGAAAGGTGCAGAGATGGTGTGCTGGGTCCAGACAGAGCTGTATGTGAATGACTCATCCTCACCTTTGATGCCTTTTGACTCTGGCTTGTGCACAGAGTTAACAGGTTTGCTGCTGGCAGCTTGGCTCTTGGGCAGAGGGTCTGTAATCTTTTCCTGTTTTAGTGCTGTGTACCCTATTTTGCTGGGCTGTGCTTTTGGAGCTGGACTCTGCCACTGAGAACTGATGGGAGAAAATTTGCCACTGCAAGAAAGAACAACCTAGTCAGTCTTTTGAAAGGATGGACCTTTTTGTTGGCCTCTGTTCCAAAGACTTGGATTAGTTCCTCTACAGCTCTTTAAATCTCAGCCACAAAAGCAGTCAGGGAAAAGGGAAGAAAGATTGGGATTTCTCCAAGTTATACCAATGATCATCTTGGGAGTAAGAAGGGAAAGAGAAATGGTACTCACCTGCTGGATGCTGAGAAGCCAGTGGAACTGAGTCCTCCTGGCTTGTTTGGGGAGGTGTTTGATCCAGTCAGAGCCTGTATAATATGGTTACGTGCCTGATCCTTCACAGCATTCACTGGACGGACCTCAGTAGTGGTTTTGGCAGAGGCAGTTTTAGCAGGGCCATGAGAAGGGACTTGGGTTTTAGTGTCAGAGGGTTTATTGCTGGAAGACTCTAATGACTGAAAGAAATGTTCTCGGGCTTGCCGTGTTTTTGTTGTGGAGGTTGTCCAAGGAGGCCTTGGGGGGGCACCTTCATGATGATCTGGTTTATTTCCCAACAGGGTACCTTTGCAGTCATCTGATTTATTTACAGCTGAAGAGGCCCATGGAGTATTTACACTTTTGAAGCCAGAGCTTCCAGAAGATGAAACAGATGGCTTGGTTGAATTAGGAAGGCCTTCCTGGCTGGGTTTCTTCAACACCTGCTCTGATTTCTTGGGTTCTGCTGCTTTCTGGAAAGCCCTGGCAGCAGAAGGGGCTGGGGTACTCTCAGGTTTGTTCCCGGTGCTGCGGAGACCAGAGATCTGGACACTGTCTGGCTGCTGGTGGCTGATACAGATGAACGTGTTGGGCTCAGGCCCAGGTTTGTAGCTTCCAGGAAGAAGCATGTTCCAACACTGCCTGCACCTGTGGATACAAAACTCTCAGCAAACATCCTCCAGAGCACAGGGACGCCATTGACATGCAGCTGAGAGTGCAGGCACGATTCCACCATTAGCACAGGGAGAGTGAAGGTACCACACTGGCAGTGAGCAGACCCCGTGTGCACATTCCTCAGGCACCAAAACCAGGAGCTGCTGATAGTAAGGTCTGAAGTGGGAAATGTGTGGATGAAAACAGGCCTGTGCAAATAGCCTCCCCCGGACAGGTCAAGAGCAGGTCCATCTTGTCTCCACTCTGACACAATGTCCCACACCACTCTCAATCCAGTCCCAAAGGAACCAGGCTGCCCCTCTGCAACCCACAGGTCCCAAATCTGAAGAGCTGTACCTGAAGCAGTTCCTGTGATAGAGCTTCCCATCCACCAAGCACCGCTGCACCAGATGTACATGGCTCCCACAGACCCCACAACTGCTGCTTGGGATATTCCCGCTGTCTGCCAGGACCCCTTTCTGTGGGGAGAAGCAGTGGGTGAGCAAGCAGCACTGTGGCCCTGTGGCTATAGAGCTCCCATAGTCAGGTGAATGTTTGCCATGTTAGTCAGCTGGCTAGGATAGAGAAGTGATACCCAGTAAATCCCTGCTCCCACTAAACCCTTGCTCATATGAAGAGGAACAGCCCTCAAGAAGGTAGAGTAAGGGGGACTGGTTCCCACAAAATCAGAGGACATGGGGATTTTGTCTGTCTGTGGGAAACTGAAGTGTAGAGGTCTCTGATTTGAATTAGCTGGGAAAGGGCCTTACCATTTTGAGAGCATGTTTTCCTCTCTTCCACCCTGTTTTCTTCCCTGCTCTGCTTTGAAACCGTTTTCAGGAATTTAATCAATATAACACATTCTCTTAAAAATCTCCATCCCCAAGATCTAGGAACAGAATAGCTGTGTCCTAAGACACCCATGTCCTGTCCACCACGAGATGGATCCCAGCTCTCTGATGGCTTTCCAGTGACTCCCACCTGAATCTGTGCAGTAACCAGGCCTCTGGATTAAATCCCCCATAGTGAGCAGAAAACTTAGAGACCAAGTCCTTAGCCCTAGGAGCACTGAACTAGCCCAATATCCTACTAGCTGAGCAGATTTAAGGTATAAAGAACACCCCAAAACACATTGCTTACCGTGGTGACTGGGGAGGTTTCTTTTGGCTTAGCTCTGGCTGGTGGGTGGGCAGGAGGCAGCTTTGGTGGCACTGGCTTAGGAGGCTCGGAAACAGTTTTCTTCCCAAGAGGCTGCTCCTGAGGTTCAGAGGAAGGACGCTTGATCCCAGCCATGCCTCCAACTGGAAGGAAGAGGAAAGATTTGAAGGAAACATAAGGAAAACCCACGGGCTTAGATGTAATTTACAATATAAGGAGATCCAGAGGTGCCTGATGGGTAACAAGCAAAGCATACAAGGAGACACAGGCTGCCTTCACAAGCAGTTCTGTTGTGGAGTATGGGACAAGAGGCAACAAGTGGATTTTAGCAACATTCTAATTTTTTTTACCATGCTGATTTTTTATTTCTCAGGGAATTCCATGGAGGGAGATTTAGAAAGTGGAAAAAGACAAAACACCATCCATCAATGGTGTGGACAACACCTTGGGTTTGTACCTCGACTACAGTATGGCTGGAACTGATTACCACTGAAACAGGCACTGCTGTTGGGTATTACAGCTGAGGAACTGAAGCACGGAGAGCTTGCTTTGTTTAAGTTCCTGTGCTCCAGACTTCCTACATACCCTGAGCCTTCACTGCTGTGGATGTCCATCCCACATTCCAGCTGGGACACTCATGGAGCAAACAGGTTAAATACAGAAATGACCACAAAAATGGGTAATTCCACCCAATCCTGTTTTCTTTGCAGGTGAAAGAGAAAACCTTCCAAATTTACACGAAGTGAAGAAAAGAGAACCTTCAACACACTTTAGTCAAGCAAGGAATGGCACCCTGTGCCCTGGAAAGTGCAGGGAGATCCCTGGGAAATCAGGCTTCAGACACAGCTTTTACAGACAAGACCCCTCATCTCTCTCATGGGGATGTTATTTTTGCTCCACTTTTTCTTCTGAATGAGATGTCTGTTTTCCCTGTGGGATATTTGAGTCACAGCTTCACTTTAAGGGTGTCCAATTAAATGACCACCCATCTAAAAGAGATTTATACCCTTCTCAGTAAAGACAGGGAGAGTCTGGGCAGAGAACAGAGAGGAAGCCCAGCTCCCAGCAGCCTTCCCTCAAGAAAGCCAGCAATGTAAATAAACACCCAAGGCTCTCTTACAGCAGCAACCAGTGGGCTGGTGACAGCCAGCCCAGCAAAGGGTTTAGTCTCATGCTGCCTCCTCACTTCCACATGTGCCATTCACTGAATTCCCAAAGCCCAGCACAAAGATTGGTGGCTTCAGCTCTACTCTTCCATAAATGCATGACCTCAATAAAATACTGGCTGCTCACCCTTCTCTGGCCTCCTGTGTCCTGCTTATTTCATGGTCCTGCTGGAGCCCATTTGAAGGGCATGACTATGGTATTAGGAGTCTGCTTAGTGTCAGAGGGCACATTCCCGGCTGGGCTCATTTTCAGACATGTACATTCGCCCCAGCAACAGGAATGCAACCAGAGTGGTTTGTGGGACACTAGAGAGTATAAAAATGCACTGTGCTTGATGACATGGTATGTAAGATGCTAGAGGGAAAGAGGTAAAGACCTCAAACTGACCCAGATTCTCACCACTTGGCACAAACACGATGGAATTTGTTTGACTTCAATCAGAATGGGTTTAAGACAAGAAACAAAAGTAATGAAGAGGGGAAGAGGTTGTGAAGGAAAAGGCATGCTTAAATGTGTAAAGAGGTGGAGAAGGGGGAAGAGTTTAGATATTAAAAGCAGCTCTCAGAGTGAATTGTGCTTCTTTTTTCCAAGATATAGGACATTTTCAATACATATCTGTCTTCTCCATCTAGATTCACCTTAACTGGTTAAGTCATTCATGGCCCACTTTCTGAAGTTTCCTCTGGAGGAACCTGTGAAATTGGCTTATCATATTATTTCATTTTGTATGAGCTTAGAGCCAAATATAAACCAAGTCTACAACAACGCTCCTGTGAGCCCACATAAACTCTCCAGTACGTGAATATAATGCCTTGACAGCTGTTTTATGTTTGAAAGAACTGTTATCACAATTACACCAGTTAATCAGAGAATCATCACAGACTGGCTTGGGCTGGAAGGGACTTTAGAGGTCATCCAGTTCCAACCCTCTGCCACAGGCAGGGACACCTCACACTACACTATGATGCTCAAAGCCCCATCCAACCTGGCCTTGAACACTGCCAGGTAAGGGGCAGCCACAGCTTCTCTGGGCAACCTGTGCCAGAGTCTCATCAGGGAAGAACTTCTGTCTAAGATCTCATCTCAGTCTCCCCTCTGTCAGTTTAAAACCATTTCCCCTTGTCCTGTCACTACAGGCCCTCATAAAAAGCCCCTCTCCAGTTATCCTGTCAGCCCCTTTAGGCACTGGAAGCTGCTCTAAGGTCAGGAGACCTGTAGCAGACCCCCACTATAATGTCACCTGTCTATGTCCTCCCTTTAATCCTGACCCATAAGCTCTCAGTTGGTTCCTCACCCATCCCCAGGACCAGCTCCATGCACTCAGCTGGTCATTGACATAGAGCCATCTACTGCAGCTTGGCAAGGAGTCGTTTTCTTCTACTTCCTTCTATCACTACTGCTTTTGTTGTACAAGCCCTACCATTGATGCTGTTCCACTGGTACAGGCTCACAGACAAGCTCAGCCTTGTTAGACTCTGTGTTCTCACCAGCCCTCTGGTGTGGCAAAGACTGAAGCAGGGATGGAGGTGCTCAAGAAAGAAAAGCTGAGGTAGGGAACAAGGAGGAAAACCTTCAGTGTTCCTGACTGGCTGGACCATAAGAAATCTTAGATTGTATTGTATGTTTTAAGGAGCTAGTTTAAAGACACTGCATGGCCCTGTGTCCTTCCACTGGTGCTACTGGAGTCTGGTGTTCAGATCCTCCACTGAAATAGTGCTGGTACCAAAAGGCCTCTGTGCAGTCTAAACTGCTTTTCCAAGCTGTTAAGAGGCAAAGGAAAGCAAAGAATTAAGCCCTGATCCTTCCCACCCCTCCAGAGAATATGGTACTTACTAGGAGACCGTCCATGGAAGTAGTTATAATACTGGGAAACATAGGTGAGGATGCTCAGCCTGTCTGGCACCCTCATAGCAACCATATCCTCTGCCTCCAATAAGGCTGGGATCCCCAGCTCCTCCTCTGCCACTTGAAATGCCTAGAGAAGGAAGGAGAAAACAAAAGGGGTCTTGTCCAGCTCAGGCAACAGAACTGGTCCTCATCAGAAGTAGGAAACATCACTGCAAACAGCCCCACTTGAATAATAACTCTACTGGGGAACAGCTGCACCAGTTTAACTCCAACATCATGCAGGAACCAGCGGAGTCATGGCTTCCAGCCACTGCATTGAGAAACTCAGGCAGGGAGCCAAAAATCTGGCCTGGCAAGCTGGCCATAGCTCACTGCACAGGAACTCACCTGGGCTTCCCCTGCTTGCCTCCAGCCCGCCTCTAGCTGGGTATGCACAGCTGCTGAGAGTGAGGCCTGGCAGAAGGGGATGTGTCAGTCCAGGCTGGCAGACTCGCTTCCAGGCTTCCAGCCCATCCTGGAGTGCTCCCCAGTTAACGGTGTGCTGGTAGGTGTTTGCAGGCAGCTCTCTACCTCCATGTGCTGTGCAAAGGTTAAAGCTTCCTGCCTACTACTGCCTGCTCTTCCCCATCTAACAAAGGGCTGCAGGAGGGAGCCTTCACTCCCAGACTACAGAGAGGGGGAAGAGAGGAATAATGCAGAATTCCTGATACTTCTCTCCCTTCCAGCTTAACCATCTCCATGCTGTCAATATTTGGGGCCAATATTCCTCTTTGTGTTGCCCTCTGCTTTGAAACTGCAGGATCAAAGTCAGATAAAGGAGGCAAAAGCTATTTCCGTTTTGCCTCTGAGCAAGAGCCTTTACAAGAGGACAAAAAATATTGCAACATCCATAACTCAGCTTTGCCCTTGCTCAAATCACTGCAGGGTTTTATTAGGGACTTTCTCCAGCCCTCTTCCTTCCTAGCTTATAGGAAAAGAATCCCTTCCATCCCCCTTTGGAGCATCCCATTCGAAATGCCAACACAACAAAGGAAAGCAGCCCTTACAGAACCAGAGGATGCTGCTGCTGAAGCCCACAGTGAAAGGGTTAAAGAAAGACTTGAACTTATTAAAACCCTCCGCATCTGACCTCTGGCACAGACACACCACAGTGTTGGTGTACAAGCCAACCATTCCTGCTTAGAAGAAACAAACAGCCACTCTTTTACAGCAAGATAATTACCATTTTTTTCCATTGGGTAGCCCAGTAAAAATGTAACTGAGCTGACATTAAAAATGCTTTCAGCCAGTTAACTCTGGTTGTGTTGTGCTGCCAGCCCAGCCTGGCACTCGCCTGCCTCATAACCTGGTACTCCATATATCCTTTGGAGTGTTCCCCTCTGCACTAGCTGCACAACTGGTCTGACCAGTGGAGTTTTCTTGCTGGACATTCCCCATGTGCACTCTAGCAGCTACACAGCAACACGCCACCTCCTGCCACACAGTGCCATGGGTGAGAGTGCAATGGGCACAGAACAAGTGTGAGGGCTGCCTGGATCTCAAAGAGGAGGATGCTCCATGCACACAACTGGTTTGGCCAGAACCAGGTGAGCACTGCAGACAGCAGCATTACGTGTAGTGTCCCCTGTGCCTACAGCATCCTTGTGCTCCTGGGAACTGCTCTTGCCTGGAGATCCAAGATGGACCTAACATGGCCCAGTTGCCCTTCTCCTCTACCTGCCTGCCTAGGCTGGGCTTTAAAGCAGCAACATGTTATTTCTGCATAGCATTTTTCACCACTGCAGCTCCGAGTGCTTTACAAGGAGGTAAATGCCACTGCTCCCGTTGTGCATAGGGGAGGCAAAGTGATACACTCGAGGTCATTTGAGTCTGCCAGGCACAGCATCCTCTGACACAGATCACCACTGTATCTGCTGCACCATGCCAACACCCATTAGCACTGAAAAAACTGGACCTAAGGCCACTAGAAGCCTTTCTCCTCTTTATACATATTTGAAATCTTAGGCAAGAAAATGCCACCAACAGGAATTTTTCTAGGGCTTGTGGGTTGGTTTTTTGGCACTCAAGAAGTGACAAATTCCTCCTCAGCAGAAGACCTTATATGGCAAACTGCAGCTCAAACAAGAGTTTTTAGTTGAATAATGCAGCTTCTAAGAAGTGAACAGTGAGGCATCAAGGAGGGCCTGAGCAATAGCAGAGGAATAGCACACTGGGAGAAATCAGACCCAGTCATATCCCAAGAGCAGCCAGAGTAAGTGTAAGAGCTAGGATGGACATGAGTCCGAGAGAGAAGGCCAGCCCAGGAGCCCACAGGGAGATGGAGGGGCAAAAGCCAAGCTAGCAGGGTATCAGCAGTGAAAGGGTAACACAGACAAGCCATCTTACAGCAGGGGGAATAAGGAAGAGAGCAAAATAAAGGACATAGAAGAAACTAAGAAATGAAGAGGTGGGGGAAACACAGGCTGCAACAAAGGAGGCAGCAACTCTTTATATGAGAGGCACAAAGCAGCTTTTCATTAATAAAAGCACTGGAGGCAGCTCATACAGCTCATTTCCCAGAGACAAGCGAAACTGCCAGCAGAGGAGACACCATCAGCCCAGCTGGGCACTCAGAGCTGCAGAGCACTCTGGGCAGGATGACCATCCATGGCAAAGAGGCCCCGATGCCTGCCAAATACCAAACTTCAAGGGCAAAAATGTGTGGTCTGACCCTCACCTAGAGGAGGGGAACATGCAGGGCTGAACCCCAGAGGGTGTACATAACTGCTCACAGCCTGCAGCCCCACACTGGGGAGAGAGGGGTCTGCCACAGGCACTGTGAACATGGCTGGGGCTGAAAGGGAGTGGAAGCTAAGGAATGTGGAGGGTGAGTTTAGCTCTCCCAGAGGCAAGGACCACCTCAGACAGTTCACTGCGTCACGGGATGTCATTCCTCCAGTCCAGACAAGAGTAAGCTGCCGTGGTTCATTCACATCCCAAGCTCCTGCCAAGCAGCCACGAAGCTGTGTGGAGCAATGCCAAGGGAAGACAAGCATTTTAATGCACTGCCTCTCTCTTTGTGAGGGAGAGAGGGAGGAAAAAAAAATCCTTCCTTGGAGCACTAAGTCCATGCTTGAATCCAGTGCAGGAGGGGGTTGGCCTGCTCAACTTCTACCTTCTTTGTGAAGAGAAACTCAAATCCCATCCTGGAGTAAAGCATCCAAGAAGGATGAGGTTTTAGGATGTCTCCACTTTCTAGCAGCTTTCATCCCCTGCACTGGTAATGAGAACTCCCGGCACTTCCCCTCTCACACCAGCTACCTCCCAGCTCCTGCTTCATCCCTCAGGAGCATCGTGTGCTCCGGCATTTCTGAGTCCCTGCTGTCACAGGACACACTGGACACAGTAATCACTGTGAGGCCAGTGAAGAAGTGTGAATGGTCTGATGGTGCTTTCAAGCAGCCAGCAAGCCTAGACATTGCTATCTAAATCTGAAGGCTGTAAACATGCAGAATAAGGCAAAGCATTTGAGTCTAGCACACAGCACACTGTGTCTGCTAAAGCATATAAGCAATGGGCCAGGTCATGGACCAGACCACAAGTAAAACATTAAAAAGTCACTTACCAACTTGTTGTTCTCATACACATTTTCTTTGCTGAGGGAGTTGAAGTTTCTGAAATATAGGAACAAGAGAAAAATCTCAGGTTGGTGATGCAGAGCAAGATGCTTCACTTCCAGCTTCTCAAGCCTCTCCGAGCCTCACTGGTCCAGGGGACAGAGCACCTCCTCCCAGCCTGCCTTCTCAGAGATGCTCTGGAGGGAGCAGTGCGTCAGATCCCGTCCAAGACACTTGCAGACCTGCAGTATCTCCCAGGACAGAGAGGTGCAGGAGACTCAGCAGGCACAGCCATCTGCGCACCAGCAGCACAACACATTCCTGGCACATCTACCCTTGCAGGGCTACCTCCCACAGTCAGGATGTGCTGATGCCAAGACATCCCATGCAAATTCAGAGCTTTTGCTGAGACAGACAGGAGCAACCTCTAACTCATGGAAAGCCCAGCTCCTCTCCCACCTCAGAAAGCCACACTGGTGCCTGCCAGCCAGATTTGCAACACTCTCTCCCCAGAAATACTTTCCAAACCATCACATCCATGCTCTTTTCCCATCCTGCAAGTTGTCTGCACACAGGGAGACCTCAGCTCCAGGTTCTGGTTTCAAAACCTCTTTTGACCTCTGGCAGAGCTCCACAAAACCAGCACCAGGAATGTGCCTGGGAAATACCTCTGCCCGCAACACAACACTGTGGCTGATAACACCACAGTTGCCTGTAGAAATGTTATTCTTCTTTCCCTAGGGCTGTCTCCTTTGATTTGTAATCAGAACCAGTAACTGAAGAGACAATTACTGTTTGCATGTTACAAGCCAAAGTCAACAGTCCTTCCTTTCTGCTGTTCCTGGACATCCTCCCCTATCCTCCCTATCACAGAGTTGCTCCCCTCCTCCTCCTCTACCACAGAGTTGCTCTCTTCCTCTCTGGTCCAACCCAGATGCCACCTCTCTCTGTGCTGTGCTGGGAACTCAGAAAGTGGGGACCTGGCAAGACAGGCAAGAAGGCACTGGGAAGAATATGTTTGTGCTATTGGAAGTAGAGCCACAACACAATGTGCTTTCTCACCCATAGCAGAGCATGTCCCTTGCCTAGGAAACAGCCACCGTCAGCTTTGTTTTAAAGTGACTGTCACTTGCTAAATTGGGAATACAAAACTGCCTGTTGGCTGCCAGCCCTGCTCTCCAGCACCGCTTCCTTCTGCCCAGGCAAGCAGGCAGGGTCAATTCCTTTCTGATAACCCAGTTTCACTTTACAATCCTTGTACCTGCTAGCACTGAGCTGAAGCAAACAACTGGTATCAGAGAGGAAATTCTCACTGATAAGCAGAAAAAGCTACAGACCAACTTTGCATTTTTGAATGTAGCACCTTTCTAACCCATGTGGACCTACCCTTGTTAGCCAGCCCCTCAGCTCTAAGAGGAGCCAGGATAACAGTGTGAAAGCCAGGGCAAAGCTGGCCCACAGCAACCTATTCATGAGACAAACACATGATCTGGAGCATAGCAGGGGAACTTTTTCCATGACTTGTATCAGCAAGGAGCAAGCCAGGTCCTTCATCTACTTACTACAGAAAGTGGAGCATTACATTATACATAAGAGAGGCACCTTCAACCAGGTTTGTCCATCACATCACAGCCTGTGCCTCCTCCCTGCTTCCTGCATCTGGAATTGCTATGTGGGATAAGGAAGAGAATGAATGACAGATAAAACCCAAAGGTCAAACTCCCCCGAGAAGCACATAAAGACAAGGCACATCCCACCTCTAAATCATATACTCTTTCCTGTGCAAAATCAATGGGACTTGCGATTTTTCCTTCAAGCAGTGCTCCTGCCCAGAGATTTCCCTTCCCTGAGACAATGGATTAAAAAGAGCAACAAAAACAATCACAGAAAGTTTCAGTGGTACAATACAATCATCCTGGTTGTGTCAGACAAGAAAATCAGCTTTCTTTAAGAGCCAGCTGAATGAGATGATTGCAGCACTCTGCTTCACTCCTGGTTCTGCTCCCAAATAGTTTCTGTAGCAGGGAAACACAGGAAAACACCTGCAAGAGCAAAGGGGACTTTGCTCAATCAGACTGACCTCACTCAATCAGGCTGACACATAAGATGTAACATACTACTCTTTGTTGGTCAGCAGCCTTCAGCCACACTGAATGCTGTTTGCTCTGCTAGTGTGCATGCAGCTTCACACTGCCCAGCATGTAAGAGACCTAAAACCTGAATCTCTTGATGGTGAATGTCTGAAACCCCAAAGGAGAGTGCAAACAACCAGGTTACTTGGTCATTCCCGCTCAGCATCACTTCTTCCCTGGCTAGTCAGGTGAACTGCTTGCATATAATATTTCTTTTGGAAGCTGATCTTGCTGGTGCAACTCCTATCTTGGAATATCAAAGCTCTCTGGACCATTGTAATCCTAAGAAAGCAAAGATAATACAAACGGAGAAGGAGTTCTCCGCTGAGAAAACACAGGCAACTGAATTAATTGGAAGAGGTGAGAAATATAATCTGACCCAAGAGAGGGCCTCCAGTGCTGGAAACAAATCAGAGTGGAGTTCACCAGCACAGGAATACAAGTGAAGCTTTTAGCTCCCAAAATAACCCTTCTCTTAGCAAAAAGAAGTGGCCCAGTGCTTCTCATGACCACAAATCTCCTTGAACACCCACAGCTCCAGCTGCACAGACACAGTGCTCACAAAGCACATGTGCTTCCACAGGAGGAATCTCTGCTGCTGCAAGTACTAACTTGGTTGTAAACTTGACCTTGGAGCAGACTGAGGAGTGGGGGGGAATCCCAGAGCCATTAACAGTACCAAAAGCTTCTGCTCCTCAGCACTTTTGTACTATCTTCTCTCTAGATAATAAGATATTTCACTGCAAAAGAGTGAAATGCCTTTTGCCAGCTCCCAGCTCTGGAACAGAGGGTTCAAATCCAGCGTGTTCTGCTGGGAATAGGACCTTTCAGCTGTGCTCTTCCTGGAGGTGCAAACAACCTGTGCAGAGAGGACAGAGCCAGGAATCCCAATTGGAAGATGCTTCAATGCGCTCATCACTCCTCTCAGCAGCGCATGCTCCACACTGCTCTGGTCTGCTCAGTGTGCTGCTGGGGGTAACTAACAACTGACCCCAGCACCATCCTCTGCTCATCTATGCCCACCACACAATCCACAACTACATGGAGGCCAAGCAGGCAGCAGCTCTGCTCCACCCCAGCCTTTTGCTAAGGGGACGGAGAGTGCAACCCATCCTCAGCACAGCCAGGGCCTTCCCTGTCTGTATTGATGACTGTTGACCTCATCCTGCCCTGCTGAGCTGACAGAAGCCCAGGAAACACTGCTGGAATAGCCACCCGGGGCTGCTGAGCTGACCACCAGCTAACAGGCTGGGAAAGAGCAAGATCCCAGAGAGAAGCAGCTTAATCAAAACCTTTCCTTGACATCTGGCATTAATATTGGAGTCAGGGCGCACAGCTCCCCAGCTTCTTCTAACTCGCTTATTCAGCCAAGGCCACTAAAACTTGCACAGCCATGGCCATCACATGCAGCAGCTCTGATCCCAGCCTCTCACCGCACTGCTGCAAGGCTGCACGTCCTTCTGATGAGAGGAGCCTCAGGGCTCTGCAGTCACCCCAGAGAATGGGCTGGGACCTGCCTGACACACGTGTGTGCCTGTGCCTGACACACGTGCGTGCCTGGCTGGGCCTGGCTCTGGAGCACTCTTTAGCTGGGACGAAAGAGAAATGAATTTCCATGGTAATCCAACATTCACCTTCACTCCCCCACAGCATCCTTCGGTGAGTGGGAAGAGAGTGGGAAATGCATTTCTAATTTTACACAGCCTGCCCTGCTCACTGGTAACATACAAACCAACATCAGGCAAGTCTGAGGGAAGTTATCATATTTTCCATATGTTTTCCAGCAAGAAAACAGGAAGGGGGAGGAGAGACCCCCAGCAGCCTCATGCCCCAGAAGAGAAGCCTGTGATTATGACCATGTTTTGTAATTGCTTGAAGTTTTCCTGGGAACTTGTGCAAGGAGAAATCCCCTGCACTCCTCAGCCCAAGAACAGCATTTGTGTAAACCACGACAGCAAACACTCCATTGCAAAACTCTGCTGCTGTGACTGAATCATGTCCTGCAAGTGATTAATACAGAAGAGCTGCTGCAAACACCAGTTTATCCTTTTCCTTGTTTTATTTGCAGTACCATGCTTTTAATCTTCAACCAGGATCTTTACTAGAAGCAAAGGGGAAAAGCTCAGGGCAAATCACTTCCAAGTGCTTGGGAAGCGGGGGTCACAGCCACATGTGCACCCAGCTGTGCTTCTCTGCCTGTGGCTTCTGTACTATCAACACGAGAAGCTTTTACAGCTAGACAGAGGCACAACTCTGTCACAACACAGAGAGCTAGACAGGCACAACTATTCAGTCCCAGGATCCAATGCATGACACCCGGCAGCCCCAGCCACTTGAAAGCATGATTTCCTTCCAGCAGGACTTTGCCCAGCCAAGGATACACCTGGTGTTTTCCTGCATTACACCACTGACACTGATGAGGGAGGCCGCTGATAGAAGCCTCTCTTACTTTAACCTCCAGGCAGTCTTTGCTGAGCTGGCCCGAGACAGAAGCGCTTCTGTAAGGTCCTGAATAAAGCCAGGCATAAAAGAAAATGAATAGGAACAGGGGGATGCCACAAGGCACATCTCCCATCTTCAGCACAGGAGGATTTATTTAAGATATGTGTATCCACAGTTCAAGGATTATAAACAACGCACTAAACTGATCAACAGGATTATTCCAGCTCTTCAGCTGCTGAGCCCCTGTGTACACCCATGCTCCGGATAGACCAGCTGCAGAGTTGGCCAGGAAGCAGTCACGATCCCTCTAGGAGCACGTCCTGGTCACATCAACCTTTCTGCTCTGGTATTCTGTATCTTT
The DNA here is from genome assembly GCF_012275295.1 of Melopsittacus undulatus. Taxonomy (NCBI): domain Eukaryota; kingdom Metazoa; phylum Chordata; class Aves; order Psittaciformes; family Psittaculidae; genus Melopsittacus; species Melopsittacus undulatus. Next base: position 5,672,634 of record NC_047534.1, on the reverse strand, counting down.
GGGACTGTGAATCAAAGGAAGGAAAGGAAATATCTGGAGTCCTGTGGACATGACAGCATGGCAGGAAGCCATACACAGCAACACCATGGTGACTGCCCAAGCACTGGGACTACAGAAGGTGTGCCTTAAGTACCTCTTCCAAGTTGCAAGAGGAGAGAAGAGCAATAGATCTTGGGATTCCACCAGAAGCAAGACACATGTAAAAGATCTCTACACACAAACTCAAGTGTCAGGCTGTTCTGGGAGCACAAGGAAAAAGGCAGAATTCAAGGAACAGGAGGAAAACTGCAGGACAGACAACTCAATGTGGTCCTCTGCCTTGTGGACACATCTGACTGGGAGAGACCTGGGCTTAAATCGATAATCCCGGGCAATCTTTTTGCAGATCCCTTGCCTTGACCTCCCCTCTCAACTCCCCCAACTCAAAGTCCAAAGAGCCCAGAAGTAATAAAACAAAACAAACCCAGACCAACAAGGAAGCAGGATCTATGCTTCCCTTTGGCCCTTCACCTTCCCAGATGTTAACACTTAGGCAGCAACAGGTCAAAACCCGCAGAGAGCCAGCAATGACACCGGCAAGGGGTGGAAAACGCTTTGCCTCCCACAGACAGAGCAAAAGATGGGAAAATGGAGTGATGTACAGGAATCTGAGCCCTGCCCTTCTATTGTGTTTTGGTTAAATAGCCCTCACCTCCCCATTCACAGCTGAGCTTGCCGTGGGGCTGCACAAGGAAAGCCAAACCTAAGCAAACACCGACAGCAACGGAGGAAACGCTTCCCCCAAAACCAATGCCTGAACTTGTTTTGCAATGGAAAAAGACGCTTTTAAAGCACGCATAATCCAGGCACGGAGGGAAAGGAAAAGGGAAAATCTTGGGGAGGGGAGGAATGCGTGTGGGTAGTGAGAGCACAGCTCTCCACTTGGACAGCCTCAGCGTGGGTGCTATAGCATTGCTCCTGGCGCCAGCCGCCAGCCCACAGCATCTCCCCATGAGGAGCTTCATCTCGGCAGGGCTGAGGGAAGGCGAGGGCCCATGGTGGGCTCTGCTCCGCGGCTCGACAGCAGCCCATGGAGGGTGCCAGCCCCGGCGAGCCGGCAGCCCAGGCCTTGTCCTCGATGCCCATCGCGGGTACTCACATGAGGTCGGGCCGGTGCCGGTGGAGGATGGCGCAGAAGGCGAGGCCGTCGCGGAAGGAGGTGGTCATGTTGGTGATGTTCACATCGCGGTAGCCCTCGCACTGCTGCTTGCACCACAGCTGCAGGTTCTGGATGGCCGCCATGGCCTCGACGGGCCGGGGGAGCCGGCGGCAGCGCTGAGGGAGCCGCGGGCCGTGCCCAGCCCGGGCTCGGTGTGAGGCGTCCGGCCGCGCCGCGCAGGAGGCGGGGAAGGGGCGGGCGAGGGGCGGGCAGCGGCGGCCCCTCAGGGCCTCGCCCTGGGGCCGAGCTTGGCGGAGCCGGGGGAGAAGCGGTGGGGAACGGGGGTATTGCGGCTGCAGCCCCCGACACAGGGGTCACACACGTGTGGGCAATGGAGGTTTCCTTCACACCCACACACAGAGACCCGAGTCCTTCAGGGAGGTGTGAGGGGGAGGGAGGGTGAAGCACGGCTGCCCTGAGGCCTCGTCGTGGCTAAGGAAGGAGGGGAGCCGGCCATGGGCTGTTACCATCACCTTCAGCCCCTGTCCCTGCAGAAGGGGATGGATGGGGATGGTGGGTGAGGCCACCACCCGCGTTGGTGCTGTGCTGGTCGGCATCGCCATCACCAACACACAACGGCTGCCCCATGGCATGCACATCACACACCGTAACTCACCTGGCCTCATGCGGCTGACAAAACGGCAGGAGAGACAAGGTAATGCTTGAAGAGCTGCCTATAAATTAGGTTAAAATAATTAATAATACATATATTAATGGTGTTTCTATGACATGATATGGATAATATACATTAATATATAAATACCTCACAAATAATTCAGTGTGTTCCCATTTCATCAACAATCACCGGCCAATGTATTTACTTTATGGTAAGGATTATACATTTCATTATAAATGGCTTGCTGGGCATGTCAGCAACTTTTACATCTCCATTCACTTTATTATTAATGGTTTCCTGAACAGTAACAGCATAATAATGCACACAATGCAGCATGAATATTTGATGCGGCATCTATAGTCTCCCATTTATCATTTATAACAGGCTACAAAAACATTATAAAACATTTATTACAAATTTATAGATCACTTTATACTAAAACAAAGCTGTGTTATAAATACATTATTAATCCTTTATGCCATTTATAGGAATCCCTTGTAATAAGGCCTTAGCATATGTTGCTGCACAACCGTAACAAGAACGGTGTGGCAAGGAGGAAGCACAGTACAGTGAGCCTGCTCCCGAGCACTGGGTGTATTCTGTGAAGGAAAGCATGAACATCTGCACTCAAAATTAATCAGACTACCAAGGGACCAATCAAAAGAAATGCTGGATTAACTCAAAAGGCTTTTTTTTACCCACTCCCTTGGAAAAGATGCTTGCTTTCTTGGAAACTTGCAGCGCTGGAGCCCTGGAAGCTGAGCTGTCCTGCTTCATTTCCACACCACCTTTTCATTAGATTGATAACCAAAAGCTAACTTCCTAATGATAGGCAGCCCTTCCCATCCTCTGTCATCAGGTAACCTAGGGCTTGAAATACAGAGGATGCAAAGGGGTTAGGAAATGTATTTGGTGGGGTTTCTTTTTGCAAGTCTCAAAGGCTGGTTTGTTTAGCAGCGTACAGCCCCCTGCCGTGCTTGCAATCTATACAGTGCAGCACTGGGAAATGAGGAGAAGAAAATGATGTTTGAAAATGGGAGTTGTTGCCAATCGCTGGTAGTACAAACAGTGAGAAGCAGCTTCAGAGCTCAGCTTTGACACAGCTGTAGTTACCCCTTTCAGATTTAATGGCCCAGATGGGGCACAGCCCAGGGAATGATATTGAGCTTTTTAAAAACTATATTTGTTTAACATGACAATCTGTCTTCTCACAAACCCAGCTTAATGACTCAGTGTGGTTGGTTCCTTCTCATTACCCTGTGCTTTGGGAAGGGGCAGCTGGAGCTGGGTAGCAGGAGACATAGACCCATGGAGCAGAAAGCCAGGCTGGACTCTGGGACCAGCTGTGATGTTCAGTGTGTCACAGACCACTGCATTTCACCTCATCCCTCCCTGTGCTGAGCCTGGTCATCTGTGTTTGGCCACAACAGTTGTATCAGGAAGGAATCCAGGCTTGCAAACATCAGGAGAAGAAACTATTAGCTGCTGGCTCCAAGCTGTGCACCCCACAGAGGGTTAGGTTGAAGGTACAGCCCTTGGTACACCAGAAGAATCAGGTCCGCATTATGCACTAAGGTGATTAAAATGACATTGCTGAAGGAGTTAGCTAAGGCAGTAATAGTATTACTACTGGCCCAATAATGGCTTTTCAAAACACAGGCATCAGCGACTTGTGCAGTGTTCTTAGTTGGTGATTAAGGAGAGCTCTGCAGGAGTTTATAGCAATGATGAGTCTTTAATGTACCAACAGGTAAACTAACAAGCACTCAAGGGAGGAACAGGGCAGGAAGGAAGCAGAGCTGCCTGTGCAGCTGCCTACTATTACCCACAACCACTCTTCTCCTAGGATATTCCTCATGGGATGATGCTTACAAATCCCTTCTCTGTATTGTACTTTTCCCTGCTACAACCTTTCCTTGTAGGAGCCTTATGTATCCTCATCTGTTTTGTGGACCTTTCCCACACCCATTGAGCTGTTCCCAGTGCTGCTGGGTAAGATTTCCAGCCAGTTCACTGCCAGCTCATGGAGCAGAGCATGTCCTGCAAGCACAGGATCCCCTAGATCCCTTCCTAAGGCATGTTTGAAAGCTTGTGGGAGAGTAGCAGTCCACAGACATGAACTGATTTATTCTTCTCTATTAAAGGAGACACATCTCCTTTTCTTTCTCTTCCTTTTCAGTTCTCTTCCTAGATACCAAACTGCAGCAGAGAAATGCTGAGTGCTTCCTGATGGTTGTTTTGACTATGAGTGATGGGGACCACCCTCTGCCATTGCCTCTTAAATTTATCCTGGTTCCTGTATGCAGCAGACTGGACTTTAGTGTTAGTAGAGAAAAAAAACCTTAAATATATGACTAGGACCACTCTAAAGCCCAAAGAAAAACAACCATAGTTTGTCTGAGGACTTGAGTTAGGGGGAAAGGGTGGATTCCTTATACCAGGCATTGCGGGGCCTCATGAAACTGAGAATGAAGTTTTTTTTTCATAAGAGAATGAAACATTATAGAAAAACCACATCTTTCAACTACTGTGGAAAATCAGCTGATCAAATTGAACTACTTCATCATTGTGCTGCAGGCTGTACACAGGGCTGTTCACTCCCAACAACAGGAATTGTGTGTTGTAGCCAAAAGCTCTCATACATTCCCATGCCAGTGACCTGTAATAAATTGAGGGATTCAAAATGAGAAGGAAAAAGTATGCATCTCATCAGTAACATGCCTCATCAGCTCTCCCTTCCCAGAAGGCAGCCAGGCTGACTCCAGAGACGGAAAGGCCCAAGCCAGGGAAAAGAAAGCCCCAACAGTTTCACAGCTCCTCAGTTTGACCTGCAAAGCAGCCCAAAATAAATGAAGGTACTCTGAAATTCAAGTCTGAACACAAATTTCCACTCAAATAATGTGAAAGTGAAATGTGAATTGACAGGAACAGGCACTTCAGTGAATCTCTCCATGACACGTGCCCCTCAAAAGCTCATCAACAGTAAACCCATTAGCCTAGAACCTCAAGATCAGGGAGCATCGGAGCTCACTGTGTCCTGTCCCCCAGATACAACACAATGTCACATGGAAAAAGTCCTTCTCCTTTGTTTTCCCTCCTGCCCACTGGTTTTCCTGTCCCCCAAAACAATGAGGTGAGGTCAAAGTCAGAAAGGACTTCCAGGCAACAAGGATGAGGAACTGCTCCTCACGTGCTGCATCTTACACACCAAGTGAGAAGGAAAAGGCCACAAACAGCTGCTTGATGGGGTACCAGCATATCCCTGGGAGCTAGAAGCAGCTCTTCAAGGACACTGTTTTAGGTGAACTCCCCTCCTCTTCTAAGAAGGCTGAAATGGGTGGTGGTGACCCCAATCTGCACTGCCATGGCAGAATGCCCTCCCCATCCGCTTCACTGTTCTTATCAGAAAGTGAAAATGAAGGTGTGTTTTGGTGATGAAAACCTGTCTAAATACAAGACTGAGTGAGGTGACCTGTATTTATCATTGCATCACCATGGGAGCAGGACCCACCCTGGCTGCTTTGAAGTGCTGTGCCTTATCAGCAGAGTTTACAGCCTGCCAACCAAAAATATTTGTTAGAGATTAGCAGCATTAACATGTTGAAACAAAGGAGCACTTTGTCTCTTCCAAGCTCACTGTGAACATGAGCAAGTGAGGTCTCCTTTTCCTAGTGGTGGGGATAAACAAGGACTTGTTCTCATTTCGCAGGAAGACAATGACTGCTCATCATTCAACTTATTGCTGACCTCCAAAATCCAGTTGGAACCTCGCTTGGAAGAGAGTTCAGCGCTTACCTCAGGTTATTAACTTGATAGTAATTAAGTCCTTGAGATAACATAACTTTACAGGCCAGAACTTTGCACTTTTGTCTTGAATTGATGAAAAATTTCATTATTTTCACTCAGGAAGGAACCCTGAAGCACCATGGGCTTTATGTGGGGGAGACCAGGGACATCCATGAGAAGTCTATAATAATACAGAATTCAAACTCTTTGGTCCTGGCCTAGCAGTGTGACCACTGCACGGTCCTCCAAGGCCATATGTGTGTCCCTGTGTTGAACTGATGTAGAACAGGGAAGCACTACAAGCTCTCCAAGACACCTCATGGTAGATTCAGTTCAAGGTGTCCTACTCACCCTGTGCTGAGTGCCCTTAGAGGTCTCACTCCTCTCTGAAGATGTTCCAAGTAAAACCATAAGCATCACTTTAGGTTTTAAATCTCATTATTGGTTAAAAAAAGGAGAGAAAAGGAGGTAATTTTATTACTCTTATGGTATGTTTTCCATTATTTGCATAATTGTTTAATGCTAATAAGACAATTAGCAATTCTTACAGCTTAATAATTACCCAGCAGTGATGGGCCTGTTGTAGCTTAATGAATTTTTTAATTGTTGCTGGGGGTCTTGACGGTTTTTTGCCCAATTTCTTCTTGTGTTAGAGATGCTGTTCATGCAAACAGGGTAATGCCAAAGGCAAGACAGCACCAGCTACACAGGACAGGCAGATACAGTAGTATAAAGGTCTCTTGAATTTGAAAGGAGGGGAAAACACAAGCTCTATATTCTGCTGCTTTAGGGCTAAATTAGCTAAACACACAGAGGTTTAAAACTCAGCCCCCCTTAGGTAAATGCTATCCCTAAGAAGCCAGGCTACTCCGCTGGTGTGGGGCTGGCTTTGACATCCCCAAAGCTAAAAAAACCTCTTACCATTTTTAGCTTTTGGTGAACAATCCCTCAAGTTAAGCATGAATCACACCATCCTGAGCTGTGGTGTGGCCAGAAGGAAGTTAACTGAGGGCAGGCAGGAATGGTGTTTGTCACTGGCAGAGGTCATGGATAAGGTTGGCTGGAGGAAGAGGATGGTGGGGCCCCAGGAATAAACATTACAGCCCACATTTACACACAGAGAATAAGCAGTGGAGGTGGCTTTCCTCTTCTTTTTTTCCCCTCTATGAGATTCCTTGCATGCTGTTACTTGCAGAATGAAGTTCTCTTTCTCTTCCTCTTTCTTTAATGGCTGGCAAAATGCTGAAACCATGAAATCCCAGTTGCTGGCTGTAACCTGTACACCTCTCCCTGCATTTCCGCTGTTGACGTAGCAGGTTGGGCAGATTTGCCTCTGAGCTCAGCGCTGGAACTCTTCCAGCTCCCCAGCACCAAGCATGCCCCAGAGGCAGCTGCCATTGAGTCAGAAGCATGCATTAGTCATGACCTCGGAGCAGCTTCCAGTATCTGAAGGCAGCCTACAGGGATGCTGGAGATTATAGTGATAGGACAAGGGGTGATGGGTTCAAACTAAAACAGGGGGAGTTAGGTGGGATGTAAGAAAGAAGTTCTTTACTGTGAAGGGGGTGAGGCACTGGAACAGGTTGCCCAAGGAAGTGGTAAATGCCTCATCCCTGGCAGTGTTCAAGGCCAGGTTGGACGGAGCCTTGGGCAACATGGTCTGGTGTGAGGTGTCCCTGCCCATGGCAGGGAGTTGGAACTGGGTGATCTTAAGCTCCTTTCCAACTCAAACCATGCTATGATTCTATGCCCTGCACCACACATAGCAGAACATGGTATGGTCAGGTTAGAGATGCCTACAGCCCATGCAGTAAAGATCCATCATGTGCATGCTGGACAAGTGTCCATCTCCCTTCAAAGGCTGCCACATCTGGGTCATAAAAACATTTTATCTCTGCAGCAGAGAGAAATGATTTGCAGCAGGAAACGACCACAAAAGGTGCCTGGTGTTTGCAGTGGATTTGTGATCCCCTGATTCCCACCAGGAGCTGGGACCTGGTCATCTCTGTGAGGAAGCAGCTGGCCTTCAAGACCTGACCTGAATGCCATCACATGGGCGAGGAGATGTCATATCCCTCTCTTCTCAAGCCTTAGCTCTTGTGCTGCAGCCTGCCTGCACCATGCCACCACCTCCACAGGCTGGGCCAGGAACAACCCTGCAGACCTGCTCACCACTCCTCTCCACCAGCTCTCCTTGAAGACTGAGGTGGCTCCAGCTCCCAGGAGCCCGGCAGACCCATGAAGGATACCCCTGTCAGCTCAGCAGGGATGGGAGGAGGCAAAGCGCTCAGCCAGGCGGAGATGAAAGTTACACAGCACAGATTAGAAGGCGGGCGAGTGTCAGGGCATCAGTAATGCTGTCGCTAAGGGTTTTAGAGCTGTCACGGCTGCCTTCTCAGACAGGAGGGACGAGCTCCTGCCCTGAGCTGTCTGCACAGCAAGGCAACCCTTGACAGCTCTGTTCTCAGCACTCATCTGGTTTTGGTGATGTGCTTCAAGCCAGGGCAACCCGCTCAGCTCCACTGCGTCCAAGCAGAGGGTGGCAGCAGAGCAAATTCATCATGGGAACATTGAATACAGCAAAAAGGAGAGAAATAAAGAAGTTATGGATGATGCTTCTGTACCGGGAGATCTACGGGAAGGCACAGTTCTTCAGAGTAACTTCTCCCCACATTCCTTCCCTTTGAATTTGATTCCTAATCTCCCAAAAGAGGATGTCTGCTGCTGCTGATAGAGATGCTCCTTCCACCTTCTCAGATGTCTCTCTCTCCACACTGCCCTACAAAGCCTGGCTGTTCTGACCTGAGGGCTCATCAAGTAGCTCTGCCAACACCCTGCTCCTCCAAACCTGGCATCCTGGAGGTGGTCAGCTCACAGCAGGCATCACCAGAGTAGAATCTGGGGCCAGCCACACAATTTGTTTTTACACATAAATGTTTCTAGTAGTAGCCCTGGAGCAGGATCTCTAGAAAGCCCCCTATACAGGAAGGATCTTCACTCAAGCACCACTACTTTGACTCACCATCTTTGTGTGGGAAGCCTTGAGACATCATTCTTGCTCCTTTATTCAAAGTCCAGTGAAAAGCCCTTTTCCAGCCAGTCCCACAAATTCCCAGTTGCTCTAGGTCCACAGCAGCACCAAAAGAACCACTTCCCTGCTCTGATAGAGAAGTGCCTTAATGATGTCTGATAAGGGACTGAGGTAAGAGGAGTCAGTAATCTCACTGGGAACCCTTTAGACAGGCATTAATCCTGCTGTCACTGAGCCCCTCAGGAAAACCGTTTCAATTACTTGATCTTCAGCTGTTTCTCCACATAATTTATATGTAGCTAATTGCCACAGTAGTGGCTCTGGATGTGAAGCAGATGCTGCTGAGGAAAGGAAGCATGTTGCATCCTTAAGTGATGGCTCTAATCTCTTTATTTAAAGGCAAGGCAACTTACGTTTGATGGGAGGTTCAGATCTCTCTTCTTCACCTCTCTGCAAAGCCTGCTGGACATTCATTCCTATTTTGACAGATCAGCACAAGGGCTCAGCTGTGGTGCTCCTCATTTGCAAGGATAGACAGTATTTCTCCACCCATGAGGATACAACTCCTGCTACCAGCAAGGAGACACACTTGTCTACCACTATCTATCCAGAATACTACACAAATTCTCTACTAACAAAGTGGAGTGCCAGAGAAATAGAGACAAATGTGGAAGCAAACTGGTCACTAGAATTAAGCAAGACTGGAGAACAAACATACATGACAGTTATTTCTCTGGGGCAGAGAGAAGGAAGACACCTCCTCTTCTGTCCTCAAATGACAGCTGGCAAGTAAGCCACCATCCCTATCAGCACACAAGGACCAGAGAGCAGTGGTCAGAAGAGTCCTAGGGAGGAAAGGGTGGATCCCAAAGAGGAAACCCAACTGCTTGTTTGAAGACTCCACTGTGACAGCAGCCAGTTGCTGGGATGTTTGCAGAGGTACCAAGAAGTTTTCTGCAGCTGTTTTTAAGAACCCCTTACAAGTCATCCTGCCAGCAGCTGGTGCTGACTAAACTCACCTATGACACCTCATTGACCTTTCTAAACCTCTTTCCCACACATTCTGTAAAAGGCCAATACAGCTCTGTGAGCATTTGTCCATGGAGACAGGTCTTCCAGAGATGCTTTGTCTAGAGTAACAGAGAGAGGGACGTGAAGCTACACCCAAGGCAGCAAAAAGCAGAGCAAGGCACAATGGAAACAAAGAGAATTTTAATTAAAAAACCCAAAACCCCATCCCCAGAAAACAAAAAGGTCTCTCCCCTGCGCAGATCTGCATGTTCCCTCCAACAAAGAGGGTGCAGATTTCAAGTGCAAGGGCCAGTGCTCCCTTCTGCTCTCCCAGCGGCTCTGCCTTCTTGGAGACACAACAGAACAACCAACCAACCAATGGCCACTGCCCCAAGACCCCATGAAGGAAGTGGTCCCTGTTTGGCACAGTGTTCGGGAGATGAGCAATGATGTCTTAGCCAGACAGACTGCCCTTTTCTGCTCTTCATCAGCACACACTCCTTTTCCAGCAGTCCAGCTTGCTACATCACCTCTTTGATCCTCCAGCACATGGGCTGAAATACACTGTCTTCTTACAGGGCTTCAGTGCAGCTGATGAGTCCAGTTCAATTAATTCCTCTGGAACTGGATGTCCCAGAACCACATGCTCATATCATGGCCTCCATGTGCAGAACCTTCAAGGCCTCTGAAATCTGAGAGCTGGTGTCTATCTGGCCGTACATCCCCACCAGGAAGGCCCTGTGCAGTAACACTGCTGCGTGCTCTGTGAAAGGGAAAGAGAGCATGAGGACTGACCCAAGAGCTTCAACATGCCAGCAAGAGCAATCCACCAACAAATATGGGGATGAATGCAGCTGTGCCACAAGAGGATGACACAATCCACCATTTAACAGCTCTGTGGTTATGTGATCACACGAGGGATCACAACTCAGAGAAGGTTATAAGGGATCAAATCTACTCCAAGGAAGCCTTTCTTGCTTCTATAACAAATCTCCCCTGTGATGCTCAGATCAAAGCTATTATTGACATAATCACCTGCATATTTGATGGCCAGGTCTAGGCAACTCTGACCCCTGGCAACTTCCCAGGAAGGCTCTTCCCAGCAGAAGCCCAGCTTTGACCCTTGTGAGGCCAAGCATGCACCAAAGGTGGCAGATATCAACCTACCTTGGCAAAGAAGTGTGTATTCAGGCAGGTTTCTCAGTGCTGTCTGCACCACCTCAAAGTCTCGGCTACCAAGGCAATACATGAAGGTGGGAAGGAAGTCTGCAGCAATGCTGGGAGTAAAACATGACAGTGTCAGTACAGTCCAGATCACCATCAACAGGCATTCAAGATGGGCAGCCAGTGCCCATCAGTGACTTGGGACAGCTTGAGTTCCAGTGGGCCTCACCTAGGGTTGTTCTGAATGGAGCGCAAAGCCAGGCTGAAGGCCAGATTTCGGCAGGACTCCTCTGATGCACTCATCAGCTTCTGTAGGTTTGTCTGAAAGAAGATGCACAAATTAGGATCACAGGGCCAGCCAGGAAGCAAACACTCCTCACACTTGCATTACTACCCCTCCACCACCAATCCAGCCCAACACACATCCAGCAGGTACTGGCTGAGCCAGAAAATCCCTCTTTGTAAGAAGGATTATCCTGGTTTTGAATACTTTAAAGCATCTTTCTGTAATCTTATTCCATGTGGGTCAGCTGAGTTTCCCCCCTGCTCCAGCACTTGCAACAGAGCTGTTTTGCTGTCTACCCAATACTGGGAAGAGGAGAGAGTGTTAATTCTTCCTCTGACAAAGAAAAGTTGAAGTGGACGATGGCAGACCCAGTATGCAATGGATGGAAGTAGGTGTAGATGGTAGGAAGTAGGGTAGATGGTAGGAAGTAAATACTGCCTGCTCTCAGAAGGCCTAACTGAAGATGATGCTCCAACCACCACCCAAAAAACAGAGGAAGGGTAGTAGTTAAGCTGGCTGTGCAACACAGACTCTGGTGAGAAGAAATTCTTCCTTCCAGTGGCAGTTTGAGACACGAATACTCACAGCAAAAAAGGACAGAATTTCTGGCCTCCGTCTGGACATCTCATCTATGTCTGTCAGCACCTCCAGGATGTCTGGTGGAAGACACAGGTTGAAAGAGGTGACTGAAATCCACTGATCCAGCACAGGATCTTTCTCTTTTGCCCTACAAATCCAATCTCCCAAGCAGTCAAGTTTTCCCACCTGTCTTTATGACACAGAACTACTGTAATACAAACAGTTCTTCAGAAAGGAAGAGAACAGGTAGATCACATGCCAGATCAGCACATCCCAGCCTGCACAGCCAGAAGTCACCAGCACTGTCACACCATAGGCAAGGGAAAGAGTGGGGTGTGAGGTTTCAATTCCAGAACACCTTCTTCTGAAGTTAACTGAAGGATCTTTACAGAAAGGCTCTTTCAAAAACACGTCCAGGCAGGATTTCTTCCCCTTATTTCTAGTGTGGAAAGAAAACTGTCACCCCAATACTACAACTTAGGTCTGAACACCTGCAATTTCAGAGACCTCTGGAGAAAAAGCATGTTGTTCCCATGTCAGGTTAACACAGTTTTCTTCCATGAAGTCCATTTGGGGATTTCTAACAAAATCCTGCTTCTCATCAGTTTGGTATTTTCGTATCAGTAAAAAAATGGCATTCCTATTAGCACTGCAGATCTGGCTCTGCATGAACTGCTTGAATTACTTCTATCTCCCAGAGCACTTATAAGATGCTTGAAGAGCTCCAAAACAGAGGCAGTTGCAGCACTGCTAAGTGATAACAGCATCATCATAAGCCTCTGTCGCAGCAAGTGATGGACAAGTTCAACCAAAACAAAACCACATCCTAACTGCTGGAGACTTCCAAACACAAGACTGAAGCAGGAAGCTAGCCTATAGCTGACAGGTAAGTCACAGGGTTGGCATATGCCTGCATTTGCCCTGCTCTACAGGTCCTCACTTACCCTCAACTGTTTGGCCTCTAGAAAGCCTCTTCATGTATGGGGCCATTTCAGCTGGTGTGAGAGGAGTGAAGAGAGACACACTGACCAGGGGGAGAGAGCCAGCTGCTGCTTCATCTGGAGGAAAAGAGAGAGAATAAGTCACTCCCCAGTCCATGTAGCTTTAACAGGGAGACAGGTCCAGTATTCCCTACCAGTACAGTGGTGTATCACAAGCAAACCAGCAATACTGTAATACAGTTCCCGGCCTTCACACTGCCTGTAGCATCACTGCATCTTCTGGTACCCCTCAGCAGACACAAAGGAACCTTCCCAAGCTGTTTCAATACTGAGTATTTTTCCCATACAAGTTGTAAGCAGTGGAGAAGTGGATTTACCCTTAGACTATCCTGATAGGTAAATCCTTAAGTGCAGCTAAGGATGGCAAAATCCACAACAATTAAACCTGCCTTTGTTAAGAGCTGTTCTTCTGCTCCAGTAATCATACCACTGACCCATCCCAGATACTGGTTCCAAACTGTTGAGTATACAGGTGACAGTCTCCACTCTAAATACCCTTTCATTAGGCTGGTATGAGAAGAACAAGCACACCATACAGCCCATAAAAGCATCTGTGCTCCAAAACATATTGCAAACTCAGCTGGAATAACATTCCCCCCACTCAGACTCACCATCCTTTTCTTCATCGGAGCCCCTATCCAAGACACCACTCTTACTAGGCAGACTCAGCCCAGCCAGAAGGGACTTCAACATTGCAAGGTCACTGTTGTCCGATGACAGGTCACTGGGGGAAGAGATATCATGTTTAGCTTTCAACAGCAGTAAAGGCATGAGGAGAAGTAACAGCACACGTATGTACACTAAAATGCATCATATCTCAGAAGCAGCAACAAGACTTTTCCTTTCATCATAACTGGAACTCAAATGCATTTTCCCCCTGTATCTGCAGGTGGGACCCTGCAGCCATCACTTAGGGAAAAGACCCTCCTGCTGGCCCTCTGGAAATGACTCCAGGGCACTATTAGGCCTCAGTAGAATGTTTATGCCATTATGTGAGTTGAAATCATTATCTGACCTCCTTGGACTAAGGTTTCATCAATAAGAAAGGATATGCTGCTCATCTCAATAGAGGCTGCAGGGAGATAAGGGTGAAAAGTGCCATACTAATAGCTACTTTGTCACATTCATATGCTGTTTTCTGTCCCATCAGCTCACGGCAGCCTGACTGTCCAAGTTCTCCACGACATAACCACTAAGGAGTAAGGAAGCTTACTGGAGTGGATCCGAGTGCTTCTGCAAGAAGGAGACAGCTGCCTGGGCATTGCATGTGATGTACTTGTGGATAAACTGCACAAACTTGCTGATGAAGGCAGCCAGGTGCCGTGAGGACTTTCTGTAGTTCTGAGAAAGGATTGAGAAGATGAGAGTTAACAAAAGAAAAACAACAGTGATGCACTGCCCCAGCCTGCACCTCTGAGCTCCTGCCTCCTCTTTAAGCTCTCCGAAGTACTTTGTTGTTCTTAGGTATATGAAAGTTTTCCCTCCGAACAGGAGGGAGCTGGCCTTGCCCTGTGTTACAGCAGCTTCTCCACCTAGTGGCTGGCAGCCCGAACGTGTGAAAGGAGAGCAGGGACTTTCCTACCAGCAGTAGCCGAATGAAGGACAGGAGACAGTCCCATAGTGCCGCCTGGTGCTCGTTCTGGAAGACCTGCGGCTGGAGCAGCTCCAGGATCCCCAGGACGTGGATGAAGAAGGTCAAGTGGTTCTGCTGCCTGAACTCTTGGAAATTGAGGTGAACACGGCCGTGCAGCAGTGCTGCAATCATTGGCAAGTGCCTGAAACACCAAACACAAGAAAATCCTGATCTAGCCTCCTTCTAGAAACAATTACATATTGTTACACCTCAGGTCCTGGAAGGAAGCGTCCCTTATCCTCTTCCCAGGGTTCTGGATGTCATCCCCATATCCATAGAATCAGTAAGACCCATTTCCCACTCATGTTCTGTTCTCTAGTCTCCAGTTCCAAGAAGACTGTTCCTGGACAGGCATGGAGGCAAAATAGGTGCTGCCTCATTATAAGAGGTGTCACTTTGCTGCCCTTGAACATGGATTCTGTCACAATCACGATGATGGCAGCAAGGTTGTTCCCCATCCAGGACATGGGTGAATGCTTCTCAATGAACTCCAGCTACACAGAGGATGAAAGGGAAGAACAGTACCTGAGAAGTAGGATGGGATGAGCCACAGCTAGCTTCCTGCAGGCCATATTGGCATCCCACACGCGGCTTTCTGATGACTTGGAGTCACTGGTGTCTGCAAGGAGGTTAATGAATCTGTGAACCAGGGCATCGAGCTAGAAGAAAAGCAATGAGTACACAGTTAAGAAGTTTGAAGCACAAGCCCCTGGCTATTCAGCAGCGTTTCCCAATTCCTTTCCAACTACAGAGGGGGGTAACAGAAATCAGTTTCAAGTAGAAACTGCGAGCAGATGCAATGTTCCAGCTGGCACAAGATCTGAAGTCCACAGTCCCTACAGACATCAATGCAGGATCCAATGCCTGCACACTTCTGCTTTACAGAAGCTTGTGGAGCTTAAACTATTTCATAGAAAGACACTGCAAAATGAACCAGACCTGAACCCTCTGCTCCTAAGAGTGCATACAGGGAGGGAGCAACAGAAGAGCATGGTAAAAAAACCAAGTGACCCAGGAAGCTTTTGCCAATCCCGTCCTTTTCGCCAGGACTGTCCTTTATGCCAGTTCTGGGCATAAAGATAGTATCCACTCTGGGTATACAACTAGAAAGGGGCCTTCCTATGCCTCTAACTTTACCTTGCAGGTGCTGCTGTCTCTGGCTCCTTCACTGGTGAGAAGCATCTCTGGCAAAGGCACAAGCAGCTCAGGTAGCTGCAGGTATATCTGAAGCAGAAGGTCTTGGCAGCATTTGCCCACAGAGCTGAAGAGAAAAGGGAGAGGTCAGCAACTGGTTACTATTTTAGTTCCAACATCTCAGACCCATCAAATTAGTAACAGCCTTCCTGCATATGACCAGCAGACCACGTAAAAGAGCAGCCACTGATAATGTGAACCAGTATTTTTTCAGTCCTTGCTTCCTCTGACCTACCCAAATCATTCACAGTCCACAGGGATCCATCCACAGGCTATGGGGATGCATCACTATAGACCATCTGGAGTTAGAACACCGCAGTTATAAAGGGGCACAGGACAAGAAAGCTCTGCTTACATCTCAAGTGAAGAGTTCCTGCACATGGTACTCATGGTCACCCCCATCCCAACTGGAAGAGTAGTCAGAATCAGAACTATTCAGACTAGCTAGCATCTTCTCTATACACCTGCCCTCCATAAAACGTGGCACAGTCTGTACTGGGAGGCAGTACAATGCAGTGTCAACTGAGATTACTCAGTATCTTTTCTAACACCACCATAAATGAGGTTAGAATTAGGTCAGTTTGTTTCACTGCCACAAACACAGCATCTTCCTGTTCTTCCCACAGTGCTAACATAGCTGTTAGGAAGCAATCTAGTCTCCATTCAGAGAGCAATCATAATGGTGCAGAAGCAGGATGCATTATGAGCAGTGATTCAAGGCATGAGTAAACAAGAAATCCCACATAAGGAAGCAGTAATTAAAAATAACCATTGTCTTACAAGGAAAAACAGAAACAAGCATAGCAAGCATTTCATCCTGATGTCCTAAAAGGGCCCTTAGACTTCACTTTTAAAGTCACCTTCCTGGTTCATGTACCGCTTAAAATTACTTATTATTCCCCAAAAAACATCTGGGAGGACAGCACGGACTTTTCATATGGACTCTGGAACACAGTATTCTTCATGAAGACATGCTAGCAAGTCTCATCATCACCTGGCTGCCCATGTCCAAGTAGAATTACAGTAGACAGTGCTCCCCATTTGCAACCCCACCTGCTTCCCCATTGCTGGATGCAGCTAGTCAGATACTCCGTCACTTTCTTGATGCTCTCAAGGTCCCCATGAGAACAACTGAGCAACAATGGCAGTCGAGATTGGATGAGTGTGCAGGAGGCCTCTTCAGTGTTCTGGTATCTGGTTTCTGCTTCAGCCAGGATCAGCTCCACCATGCTGATCAATTCGGATGCCTTCAGGTGAAGCACAAATTCCTCACGGCGCTTCTGTAATGCAAGAGAAAACCCAAAATGAATCCACAGTAAATCCCTAGATTCTTAATTCCTTCTAGTCACACCTTCCCCAACTGAAATGGAACATCTCTTAGAACTAGACTTAAGAACTGCCCCTATCTAGAGCTCTGAAAGCTTGCTTCACAGCCCCAAATGAAATGTCTTTACCCATCTGCTGCTTCTGAACTCATTCACTTCCATCCCAGCATCTGTGATGGGTCAGAAACTATAACTGAGTCACCAAACCAAAGAAATTCTGTGGCAAAGAGATGCAACCCCCTTTTCTTTGTAAAATGGGAATGACTCCACCCTGGGTTTTAGCTTGTTCACCACTGTATCCTTGTTCCTAGATCTTTAACAGGCACTGCGGCAATTGCTGTAGGGGACATGCCAAGTGGGCAAACTTATGTGTGTTCATATCAGCTTTTTGGACTCAAAACTGCCACTGTAATATGTAACATAACAGAGCAGCTAAATAACCAGCTGAGGTACAGGCAGCAAACTTGGCATGCTGCACCTCTACCACTCCAGCCATCTCTGGGCCATGGGAAAATCAGGCATTGTCAAAGTATTGTCTCTAACTCCATCCAGAAAGGAATCTTGGAAGAACTGAACCACTACCTGAGGAGTTCTTTGGTCCCTCCCCTGCCAGATCCGAGGAATGTGAATACAGGCCCACAAGAAATCCAAGGATGCAGTTGGGTCAAACCTGCCAGAAGACAAAAGAAGACAGATTTGCAATTAGAGACAACACAGCCCTCAGGCAGCACACAAACACATGGTAGTGTCTCTAAACATCCTGAGCGCTGTGAAGAAAGAAACATCTGCAAATGTAAAAATAGGATCCATTAAGTCCCAAGAAGGGGTTTGGTTCTGTTCCCAGATTATGACTAAATATTTGTTTCAATAAGCACAGCACAGGGTACAGAGCTGAACAAATGACATTCAGCAAGTGTGCAGCTACATGGAGTCCTGCACCGAAAGCTGGTCATCAACACAAACAATTAGTGAACAGAACATCCTTATCCTGGCTGTTATCCTGGACTGCAGAAATGAATGAAATTGTTACTGAGCAAGAGATCAATAACAGAGTAATTAGCAAACTGAAATACTACCAGCTTTAGAAGTCCTGCTAGTTTATTCATGTCCTGAATTACTGCTATGAGGTGTTAACATTATCTGGTCCGTAAGCATACCAAGTTTAAGCAAGATACTACTATAGTGGCACTTAAGTATTCAAGACCAATGGTATAAAGAAGCTGAGAGCTAGGGCTGCTTTACAGGTCAGAACTGGAAGACTGATGCAAGGAAGGGGGTTAGAGAAAGACTGGTAATGGAGTTTAGTACAACCAAGGATCCAACAGAGCCTGCCCAGGTAGTGACTGCTGTGATTTCACTATCCAAGGCATCTCACAGACCCCGTATTCATAAAGATTATCAACAAGGGCAATGCTAGATGGATTACCCAGTGATTAGCACTTCCTGTTTAGAACACAGCCAAATCTTTATGTGCTGCTTCCAGCAAACAGCAGGCAGTATTTATATCAAGGTACATGAATCAGCATGACTGAAATCAGCATCCCTCTCACAAAGACTGTTTTTGGCTGGGTTACATCTCCTGGCAGATGCACCGTGGAACGTGGCAGCTCTTGTTCTCAACTCCTGTTTGTTCTCTCCCAACACAATGAGTCACCCAACTCAAAACTCCTTGTTGGGCCTGAAAAAAACAAGGCTCACCTTTGCTCCCTGTTTCTGCAGAGCAGAAGCCTGATGCACTGGTGCAGTGTGGTCCAACTGGACTGGTGAGTCAGAAGAGCCAAGAGATATGGGCGGAAGGAGGGTACCTGGGACCCTGCCTGAAAGGACCAAACAAGGCAAAGATGTAAGAAATGGACCCTTGCTGCAAGGTGGATGTAGGAAATACTACGTATACCACAGAAGGATGATGATCCAGGCAGCACAGAAGACAACAGGTGAATTTTGTTTTTTTTCTGCAGTACTTTCTAATAGAACATGGCATTGGCCATGAGATTCGGTTTTAGTCTTAACCTTGACATGGCACTTCTGGGGAAGTTATTGATCTGTCTGCAAAAATACCAATGAAAACACAGCTGATTGGGTTGTTAGGGGAGTATGTTGTGTCTGTAATGCATTCCGAGGTCCTGAACAGGACACAGCTGAGGTAATATAAAGATAAGATGAAACATAAGCCTTGCACCGAGAAGGACACAACAGACTCCCCCCTCCTAGCCATCTTGTACTGCTTTGGAACTGATCTACCAATATGTGGGAAAACACAAAACTACCCCTTGCCCTGTTTCTAGGTGCAGGTCAGCACCCCAAGGAAGATGGTTTCAGCATCTCTACCCAACAACTCTTACTTTGTTCCAGGAGAATAATAGCTTCTGCTGGAGGTCAGGGCAACTGCTGATCACCTCTGGGTCCAACATCTCCAGCCAGTCATTAAGAAGGCCAGACGAGGGCCCTAGCCAAGCTGCTTCAGTACTGAGGAGAAAACAAAGCCAGTATCAGCAGTGATGTTGTGAACCCAGATCTGTCAGTGTATTCCCATCATTGTCTTAGGCTCACCTGCAACTGTCCATCTCCTTCTTCACTGGTGTTTCTTCTTTGTCCTGGAGCAACAATGAGCTCACCACAGCAATCGGTTTCATGGCAGGAAACCTGGTCTCAACATTAGCTGAGAAGAGGACAGTCAGGAGTTCCTCCAAATATGGAGAGTGAGTTTCAATCAGACCTTGAAGGACTAGCAGAGGGAGAAAGATGTCGCTCATTAACTTCAGGATGTGGTGAAAGCTATAGAATCTTATAAGAGTACCACGAAAGCAATCAGCCCAGCATTCCTGAGGGCCTGGCTCAGTAAACAGAGAATCTGACTTCTATCTGGGATAGACAACTTCTATTTCTCATTTTGTTAGCAGAAACAGTGCTGAGAGACTTAACCCCAGCCCCAGATCCCAGTTTACAAACCCACATACCAGTGCAGGGTAAGCAGGTGATACAAGATAGAACCAAGCTTAGATCAGTTCACATTTCCTGATCCAGGCAGAAGGCAGCTTCCCACAGCCTGCACAGTAGGCACTCCCTTGCTGGGCTGGAAGTTCAACCTGCTGCTGCAACAGGGGAAGCAGAGCAGAAGGACAGCCATACCTTTGCTGATGAGCTCCGGCTCCACGTTACACTTCTCTCCCGATTTGAGGGTTGCAATGATGGCACGTACCGTGGAGCTGATCAGATCAGGGTCACGACGGAAAGTCAGAGCTTCTGTGAGGTGCAAGAAGCCACCTCGGACTGCAAAGAAATCACAGCATTGGCATCACAGGGCCAAGCCAGCCTCACATCAGCCTTCTCTTCTCGAGATGCCCATGAAGCTCCAGGGCACAACTAAAGAACACAAACACACTACACTACTGCCTTTTTATTCCCACCAAAACTCTTGACAACTCTTCTACATGTTACAGGGACATGTGGCTACGAGAAAACTCCGGAACCACAAACCCATTTCCCATTGGTTATATACTCCTCCTCCCATGGGATGGCAGATGGTAAAACAAGTCATGATGTGACCTTGTTCCAGAGGCATTCTCCTCTTTCACGACTACAGCTAGCACAGAATTCCCAGCCTGAGCAATTAGAAGTTTCCCCTGAAAGATTTGCTGTGCTTAGTGAGACGCTGCCAGTTGTCTATTGCAAGCCCCTAGAGCTAAGTCACTTGTTTGCATCCCCATGGAGTTTATACAGCACAGGACAAAACCTCCCTTCATTATTCCTAAGCATACCTCTCTAAAAGGCAGCCCACTACACTTTCTACCCTGGCAGCAGTTTTGTTTCTGTCCCTTTCTTGTCCCACTTTGTCCACTCTTGAGTCTCATAAGCTGCACAATACCGGTACCATCACTGATCCTGTGCCTTGAGGAGTACTGCACAGCAAAGGCCTTCAGCTGAGCACGCAGAGGACCATCTTCCACTGCAGGGTTCTCCAACCACTGTAGCATCTGCATGAGGACTTTGAAGAAGAGCGAGGAGAAGGCAGTGTCTTGTGGCATGCAGCGCTGGGGAGTGCAGCAAAAGACACTTGCTTATACCCATTTCAAGGATACAACAAAAATAGCAGGAAAGATGCAGATAGTGGCACGTACTGCCAAGAACACATAGAGCACACCTACACTGTTGGACCACAGCTCACTCATAAGGCAGTGGTTTCCAGTGTACAAATGCAAAGCAGAAGACTGAGTCACACACACAATACCTCTCCCAGCATAACTAGAAGTAACTTTGTGCCTTCTTTCATCGTGACAAAAGGAATTAGTTATTTCATTGGATAAATCTCAGCCTGCTCTGAAGACATCTTTAAGGAACAACAGACTTCAGTTCTCCAGTTGTCTGCAAATGCCCTGGCTTGGAAGACACATCCTTGCTCCAAAACAGCACAGGCTAGAGATCCCAAAACCAACCAGCTGCTAATCCACCACGCTGCAGTTGCCAGACTAGGTAAGAGACACCTAATCCTGCATGCAAGGCCCAGTTCTCAGCAGTGCTAGACTAATCTGGCAAGCCTCCACCCAGATGTCTATGTCTAGGCAACTAAACTCCCTCTGTGTCATGCTCAGCATTAGAGGCAGAGAGTCTGCACACAGCAGAGCAGATAAACTGCAGACTATTTCCTCCTCACCTCTTTGTTAAATACTACAGAGATCCTCATCTTAACACCACTCACCTGATACTGGTACAACTGGCGCAAGAGAGGGCAGGAGATGAAGTGGTTGCGATGCATTGCCATCACCAATGCTCCGCTGTGCGGCGAGTTCATGAGTGCAGCTACTGCCTGGAGAAGTCGTGCTGTGATCCCAGTCACCTGTGTGTTCCCTTGGCGGATACGAGCCAGTTCCTGCCCCATGGCCTGCTGTAGTGCCAGGGCAAGTGGGCGCAGGCTTGAGTTCTGCCATCGTGGGTCTGGATTTAGTGGGAAAAGCTGATAGAATACAGAAAGGAGTAAGAAATGAAAGAACTTGCTATACCATGAACATCCTGAAGCAGAGGACTGATTTAACCTGTACAATTATACTGACTGTGGTCTAACTGGAACCTTCTGATACAGCTTATTTAATGCTTCAGTTCCTGGTACAGGAACATACACAGCATCTATGCAACCCCAACATGACTATCAGCACTAACACTGTGGGGGAATCACCATGCCACCCAAATAGTGGCAACTAACTTGGCCAACTAATTCCCTGTAGACTCTGGAGTCAATGAAGAGAGGGAGGCTCTGCAAGCAGGCAAGACAGCACAAATGCTATCTGCACACTGCTGTGCTGCCTAGGCCCTGCGAGCATGTCACAAATCCTCCATCTAGTGCTGAGAGGAAAGCCACTCTTCACAGACAAACAAGGTACAGAGACAGTAACATGCTAAGAGGCACTGACAGCATTAGGCGTAATCAAAAGCCACATCATGTTCAAAGTAAAAGGGAAAAATCCTTCCAGTATCAATCCCACTGAGCTGTAATGGCCCAGCCTCATTGCATGCAGGGCTCTCATTGCCTACAAACACTGCAGTAGGAAGGGTCAGAAGACACAGGAATAAGAGAAACAGATTTTGTGAGGCTGCTGCAGGGAAGCAGTTTATCAGCTCGAGGTTACACAAGTACCTGCAGGAAGATGCCTGCCAGATCATCTTCTGGGCCCAGAACTCGCACTTGGCTTAAGGCCCGGATCCGGCTCTGGCCTTGAGAGTTCTCAGGACTGGATTTTGACCTTGCAGTCTCAGCACTATCTGCAAGAGAAGTAAAAGAACACAAAGATAAATGCTGTTATGACAGTTAGCACTTGGAGCCCCAACACTGGATCACCTTCAACTTTACAGTCTCTAACTAGTGAGGAATTTAGTAGCTTTTCTCGAGGCCAAGCAAGACCTATTATTCCGTATCACTCACAACAATTCATTGTAGTAAACTCCAAAAATATTGCTATTCCTCCCTTTGCCAGGAGCAAAAATCTCTAGCAAGGACTGGTGTCTAACTGTAGCTTGCTGATATACTGCCACACAACCCCTTTTGAAGACAGCTCTTCCTGTCTTATCAACAGCAAGGAAGTTTGGAAGACGACTTTGATATTTGGCAGTTTAGGCCATCCCAGGCAGTACCTCGGCGGGCTGGTAAGGAAGCAGTGAGCAGGGAGTGGAAAGTCTGGCCTCCTGTTGCTCCTCTCTCATGCTGAACCTCTACAAGGTGAGCCATGTAGTCTGAAAAAGGAAAAAACCATGAACACATCATCGTCTTGCCCTCTTTAGTAAACCAGGACAGAAATGTCCGCTGTTTGTATCACTCCCACAGTGAGGAGAATTTGCTGCTCCGATGGACTTTGGGAACACAATGCTTTTAAACCTCGTTTCTTTTACAAGATAGCCTCCATGTTACTTTTTAGACTCTTTACAATCTAATCTAGAAAATCCTTCTTCTATTTCACTAAATACAGCCAAAGGCCGCCATGTAGACAAGCTCTAGGCAGATATCTACAGTGACAACAGGGTGCCAAAGCAGCCTGTCCACACATTTTGCCGAACTAGTTTTGATTTTCCCAAAGAAGTCATATGAGATACTTGTGAAAGCTGTTCAAGTAAAATGCTTTGCCAGCCTTATCTGAAGCTCTTACTCTTGTCCATGATGTTCTGCTCCAGTGTCTGTGGATCATGAGATACTGCCTGATCCAGGTACTGCAGAAGTTTGCTCATGCTGGAAACTGGGATTCCAAAGGACTGAACAAAGAGAAGCAGCTGCTGTGGCTCCAGGTCCTGCAGGGCTGAAATACACAAACACTGAGTCCTCAGACCTCTGAATCGCCCACAGATGGTCATCTCTACCACCTGATCTTTGTGCTTTTGGCTGGACCAAAAGTGACACTTTAATGACAGGACTGCAGAGAGCCTAAAGCCAGAAGGTCTGACAGCTGCTTACTGTGCCTCCTTTCCTCTGCAAATCATTGCCTTCTTATTGCATCTTCCAGTTAATTCACTCACTGTTTAATTTGATCTTCTGTTTAACTTGATCAAAACCTCAGTAACCCAATCACTCATATTAAAAAATAACTTCCACCCTATCTGTTGATGGCTGCAGGCAGGAATTATTGAATAATTCAATCACTGTCTATAGACAGCTGTCATTTAATTAGTAAGAAAGGAACAAAGCTCTGAATACCAAGAAGAAAAAGAGCACAGATGAGCTGTGCAAGGACAAAAGTAACTAGAGGCACAGCTTACATCCTTCAAACACTGCTTTCCACATTGCAAGCACTGCCCTGTGGAAGCAGTGCTCTGCTTTTTGTCTGGTGACTACATAGGTTAGTTCAATCTGAATTGTTGTAATAATGATGGGACTTCAATTCAGAGTCCCCCATTTCCTCTAAAAACTTCAGAAAGCATAACACCCATATAGACTTACTCCTCTATTTTAAAAGTAATAGCGAATGCATACAAAAGCTGGCAAGATTCAGGTAGATCAGAGTGGGAGGAAATGCCCTTCATGCTGCAGCAGGAAACTCTACCAAAGGCACTGACCTCCCCTTTGGTCTCCGATTTCCCTGAGTTCTGCTTTTAATGCTGTGGGGATTAACCCATGGGGTCTGATGGTTAGCGAGGTTGTATCTGTTCTCAGACCCTTGTACATGAACTACACATCATGGCTGAGCACGGAATCACCCTGGGACATCCCTTAACATTCCATGCTCACAACCAGCTCATATTCTGTATGTTTGGCAGCCCTAAAGGATGTACCAAAGAATCTGTTGTATGTTTACATTGCATTTAAACACGCTGCTTGCTAAATCCAAGCTCCCTGAGCAGCTGCAGTGTCTGCAGTGACTGATGGCCCCATCCAAAGGCATCCAAGTATGATAGCTGGGAGCACAGAGGATTGGAGCAGGGAAGCCTCTTGTCTTCCTTTCAGGAGGGCCTGAACCACCAATAAACATCCCACAGGCTCACCTGCATCCACAAGACGTGGGACTTCCGAGCGGATCATACGCAGCTTTAGCCAGTCGGGGAGCAGCAGAGCCTCCTCTGAGGTGTCAACCAGAAACGCAGTAGGAAGGGGTTTCTTCTCCGGGAACCATATATCCAGTAAGGTGTAAAAATCACCATCCCCTGCTTAAGAGTGGATACAAAATTATCTCCCAAGTTCATAAGCACCTAGAACAGCCTGCCCTTCTCTGTGCAGATCAATACACCACAACACTTCTTTGTTCAATCGTCAGAAACAACTTGGCAGTAAACAATATCAAGTGGAAATATGAACTACAAATCCAAGTGCCCAGTTCTCATACTATAGTAAGTCTCGGAGTCCCTCTTGTTTAGTACAGTGGGAAACAGCATTTTAATATTTCCCATCTGCAGAATGCAAAAATAATAAGCCTGCAAATAACTCTGTGCAGCAATATTCCAGTATCTTTTACTGCTACAAACAAGAACTGCAAGGGACAAGCCCCTGAGTAGAAAGATGAACACCTTGACCCATTAGGAGATGGCAGATAGAGAAGTCTCTGTATTGCCCATGGCCCCTTGAATATATCTGAGCACATTTCACTAACCTTGAGGTGGCCCTAGTGTCAGGAGAATAACCATGGCATGAACCACCAGGATGTGCATAGTGGCTGTTTCCCCACTAGTCCAACGAAGGAACACCTGATCCTGGGACTCTGACTGGGAAAAAACAGGAAAAAATGAGGATGAACAAGGTGGGGAGAAAAAGGGGAATGGATATGTGACATACAGATGAAAGGAGAACATGATATTGGACAAATCTAGTTGGATCAAAGTCCCCCACCCAGCCCAACATCTCCAACAGTGGCCATAAAATTCACCCAAGGAAGTTACAAAAAGCTTTTTATGACTGGCTCTGATATTATGCCAACATCCAATTACCTTAGTTGAGGGAATTCTTGAACCAGACATGGTTTATACCCACAAAGGGCTTCTCTTTTGTTAACTTGTCTGGTTTCTTTTACCTGCTTAAAACCTTTTACCTGCTTAAAACAGGAAGGCACTCACCCAGCTGTACACCTCCTCGCCCTCCTTACTCTGGCGCATGCGTTTGATGTAGCGAGAAAAGATGGAGAGAAGAGCAACAAGCACTGCATCTGACTCAGCACAGTAGGAGAGCTTGGAGAAGAGGTGAGACATGATGGTAGAGCGCTCCACAATGAGTCGGGCTACATCCTGCAAGGGGAAAAGATTCCTTAGGTCTTTACTGAACAACACAGCCAGGTTCTCCTGTTCATTGTATCACATTCTCCAGTTTCCATCATCATCCCAGTTAATACCACTCTGAAGATCAATGTGTAAAGTCAAGAGTAGAACTGTCACAACAGGGAAAATGCCAGTGCTTTGCATGCGTCTTGTGATAACATTGCAGTGTCCCAGCTGTAGTACAGCTGCATTCTGATGCATCCCATAACAAAGTGAGCATTACCCAGTAAAAAAACCTGCATTTCACTAAAGAAACAGACCTATTGACTCTTATCAGTTAACCTTCTCCATGTATCTAAACACATCTATGGAGGGGGAAAGAGCCTTAAAACAATGAAAAAAAGCACCTGGAGACAGAACAATGGAAAACAATAAACTGATAAAAAAATAAATCACCAAAACCTTTTAAAAAAAAGAAAAATCAGACATTTTGGTGACAGGTAAATGCACAGCCCACCACTACTGTTCTGACTTCCCATTCTCTCCCCAGATACATGGGACTATAGGTTTAGCACCTGCTTACTCATGAAACACAGCCAAGTGATGGGATCCCTTTCAAACCACTGTTCACTCTCACATTCCCCATCTGATGGGCAGCTGGACTGGAGGTCATTGCCCCCATATCATTTCATGATATGAAACCAAAACCACAGGTCACCTTCCAACCCGTACACAGAAACACAACCAGATCCACACGCTCCCAAAACATCCTGCTGGTACAGTAAGTCACCACGGTCCTAAGTCAGGCCAGGTCTCCCTCCTGCAACCCTTCTGCACCAGCAACCTGGCCTCTCACCAGTGCAAGGTCATTGTGCTGTCCCTGCTCCTCCACAGGGGCATGCTGGGAGAGGTACACCAGGTAAGCACTGATGGTCTGGGGATCCGTCTCCATGTGGATGGCCTAGAACGAGAATTCTTCTTGTTAGAAATCAAGATTTAATCAAAACAAACAACAGCATAAGAAAAATTCTTTGTGATCATATAAACATGTTGATATCGCAATGTTTGCTCTGATTCATTTTAGCATGAGCAGGACAAACAGCAAGCTGGTCACTTATCCTTTCCAGCTACTAACACCTACCTGCTGCAAGGCAAGAGCTGTTGTTGCTCTAACACTGTCAAACAGTGGCAGCCTGGGGAGGTCTTTCAGCAGCCACTGATATCCCTGCAGCAGTTCAGAATCACCAGAGTCTTCTTCCATGGGGTGATCTTTCTCCTCTCCATCACGCAGTCCCCCTTCTGACAACACCAAGGACAGGCCCTGTAGAAGTCACATAGACACAATGGCTGCATTTGAAGCCACAGCTGGACTGCTACCTTCATACTAATACAATAGAAACAAGATTCAAACATCATGGAGCAATCCAAAAGCAGCACATAACAGGTTTCATATCTCAAATGATGTCTTTTCTTGACAGCTACTCTGCTTGAAGTTTCAGTCTTCTCTAAGCATGTTCTTCTTGAGCTCTGTGCAATTGTACTTGTCTTAACTATGCTCTAGAACACCAGACAGTCACCCATTTATACTGCCCACAGGCACCAGCTCCTGCCTATTACTCCATGGAACACATGATCTGCTGAGTCTACACTTGAACTTCACAGGAAACAGCAAAATCTAGATCTATCTTAAGTACTACTTGGCTATTGAAGAGAGAAGGGGTTTGAGCAGTAAGGAATAGAAGTGCATTTCATGGGGTTTGAAGACTGAGACAAGTTATGAAGAACAGTGACATGAGAGAATTTCACTGTTCCTAACTCATAAGAGCCTAGGCCTCTGCCCTCAGTTTTGGACAAGCTTTAGTCAAGAAGATTTTCATTCTGCTCACCTTCATGGCCAGGACTCGTGAGGCCACCTGGGAGGAACTCAAGCGTCGCAGGAAATAGTCAAGCACCTCACAAGTTGTCTGTTCATCTGCTTTGGGACCCAACAGCAAGTCTTGCAAGCGTCCAAGCAGCTGCCTTTGTTTCTGTTGTCTCTGTGGAACAAGAAGTTGGCCTCTCCGGTAAAGTCAAATCTGGGATGCATAGAAAGTAGGCAACAGAAATGATCCCTAAGAGAATACTCACCTGGCGTTTCTTGGCACGCTGGTCCTTACTCTCACCCTCCTCCTCTTCTTCACCTGAGGTTGACTCATCAGCAGCATCATGCAGCAGGAACTCACAAAGGCACTGCACAGGTAGGACATCCAAGGAACCCTCACTGGACTGAACGAGATCTGCCAGCCATGGCATTGACTGCGATGAGGCCTAGGAAGCAGGAGAATAACAATGCAACAGCAGCAGAACATAGATGCAGCACACTGATTATTTAATTCCAGCGCAGTAAACCACCTTCCCCTTAGCTTCCTTTTGCCCCTCACTCTGCTAAAGTTTGAGACAAGGGAGCAGATCCCAACACAGCCAAACCATCAAGGCAGCCCACCTGTCTTTGGATGATGTTGAGAAGGAAGTCAGGATGCCGACTGCGGCACAGGAGGTGGCCCAAGCGAAGCGACTGGTTCAGGCTTTTCACCTGCTCCAGGACATGTGGTGGTGGTCTCCGTGGGGGTCCCCTGCCAGAGAAACAAGAAGTTATCCACTAGGCAGACTTACCTTCACTCTGGTGTTAAGAGGATCAGTCAATCCAGTAGTATATGAGTGGGACATGGAAGTGGCAACAGGACATGGACCCTAGGCTACCAAATCTCAGGGCTCCTCTTGCCCACATCAACCACCCTATGAGCAGTAGTTTCCTGAGGAGCATTAACTGGGATTTCATGATGGCAGCAGCCTGCAGGAGGTTACTTACTGAGGGTCCAGACTTGTCAGCTGGGACAGCAAGAGGCTGCTGCTCTCTGTAATGGTTTGTTTTGTGGATGCAGCAGCCAGATGACCCTCAAATGCAAGAATCTCCTGTTTTTCTCTCTGTGAGATTTGGAGTTCACGATTGATCATCTCTGTGCGTGTCTCCTCATCCGTCAAGGTACATTGAGGATAGGAATAATTACTGAGAAAATAAGTTAGAAAAGAAAATTGTTATCTTGGCCTATTCAAAACTCATGAACCACAGGCAGAAAGTCC
Source organism: Melopsittacus undulatus (assembly GCF_012275295.1). Lineage (NCBI taxonomy): Eukaryota > Metazoa > Chordata > Aves > Psittaciformes > Psittaculidae > Melopsittacus > Melopsittacus undulatus. The sequence continues at coordinate 5,643,531 of NC_047534.1, read as the reverse complement.
CCAGAACTTCAGCTTCCATTAGGCAACATAGAAAAAATCAAGGCAGTTTCCCAATGGGGCCAGGGAGACTGAAACCTTTTCAGCAATGCACACCATAGTTATCCCTCCCTACTAAGCTTTATTCCTTACTTCTAGTATTTTTGTTGGGGGAAAGTACCTTTCCCACTAAAACTGTAGTGCTGCTGCCAGCCACATTATTTTACATCAGTTTTACTGGAAAGGAATGAACCAGGTGGCACAAACTTCATTCAGACAAATGTTTTCAGTGGTCTGACTTATGTAGGGATTTAATCATACTAACTTGGTCATGACCATTTCCATGAGCATCTTTAGAGAAGGGTACTCCTCCCATGCAGCCAGACCTGCAGCAGAGAAAACAGCAATCAGGATTACAAGGAGAAAAAGTGAAGGCCTTTATATATCTATTCCAACACACTCCAAAATGGGGAGACACACAACAAACTCACTTCAGAACAGCCCACCGCACTTCAGAGCACAAGCCACACGATTCCAGCCACAAGGTGGTCTAAACCTCCACACTGTGCATTTTTGCACACACAGGGAATAGACAGTTAGTTAACTGTGGTTACCTCACCAACCCAGCACATGCTTTGAACACAGGCATCCAGACTTCAGCAGAAAGCACCCTGGGCAACTATTGCAGCAGAACTAGTATCCTGAGAGACATCCACACTCACCAATGTTTTCAGGATTGAATGCAGCCACTACCAGCAGGAGAGGCCAGGCTTTCCAGTAGAGGGTAGAAATAGCTAGATTCGGAGGCTGGTACCTGCAAAAGCCATCAACAAATACAAGCTGTCAGATGTGGTTACTTAAGCCATCCTCAAGGCTGCTTTTCTCCTTAATCATGCACCCATCTAAAGATTCAGCCTCTTTCACAAGGGACAGACGGATTCAACTGAAAATATCACAAGCAGAAAGGTCAGAGTTCTTGCAGAGGAAAGCCCATTCCATGAGTCAGGTCTTAATTAGGTCTTAATTGCTCTAGAAAAATTCCCAGCTGAACATTGAAAGGTTTCCTCATGACTCTGTTATTACAAACTGTAGTAGGGAAAAGCATCTCAAAATCTGTGAGTTAGGACTGTTAGTCACCGAGTGAAAATGAGCTCGACCACAACAAGATTGTCTATGTGATAAGCCTTACCCTGGGGGTAGCTGGATATTCTCTGGGTGGTGATAAGTGCACAGATTTAAGACTGCATCGATCAGCTGGATTCTTTCTACCCTCAGGACCTCGACATCTGGAGAAGAAGAAAAGACTAAGCAAGTTATTGACCTGTCTACGTGACTGAAAGTCCTTCAAGAAAAGCATTACAGTATAAGAAAAATTTCACTTCAAGCAACTAGGTTATTGTGGGCTTGTTCTCATGATATTACAGGAACAAAACCCAACAACACTTTAAAAAGCAGCAACACTTAAAAGTTGTAAGTCAATATATAAGGATATCGAGCTTTTCAGCTCCAATTTGGTTTAAATTCTTAAGGGCAGGTTTTTTTCCCCCAAATGCATCCAATATGATACCTGTTTCAGAACTCAGATAAACTTCTTCACGTAAGCAGTAAATCTGCTCAGAACTTCTGGGGCTCAGAGGAACTAAAAATGCTATTCAACTTTGCTGCAAGTTTTCAGACTGACTCTAACTCCAGTTCTTCCAGTATCTGAAATGGTGCAGCACTGAATACACTATGCTGAGAGACTGGACATATTTTCACAGCAAAGTCTAGTTAATTCCACTTGCACTGGATTAGAAATTGCTATTAACCAGTGAGCACTAAGAGCACATAAGATGCTTTAGAATCAAACTCTGAAACAAATACATGTAACTCAACTAAATGAGCTCCAAGGATGACAGGACAAATGCTGAACAAATTCATAACAGGGGTTAAGAGTTAAGGTTGCTTTTGTAACTGCTATTCTGTAACAGTGTTTGAAGGGAATTATGAGGAGCATGCTATACACAGGTTAATTACCTTAACTTCCAACCCTTGCATTTTGTGCTCATTTTACAGTATGTATAAAGGACTAAACTGAATTTTAAGATGCTAACTCCAAGCTTTGGGTGGTTATTCACAGTCCTTCATCCTCAATGCAATCAAGAATTTCCCCAACATAAAATTAGAAACAGAAAGAGACAGTAGTAGAAAATAAGAAGCTTCTCTGGTGAGAAAGCAACAGCAACATGTGCCTGGCTTTGAGACAAATGCTTAGCCACCCCAACTAAAACATGCTTTAGGTGGTGCAAAGGCTCTCCGGTATGTGGTAGGAGCTGCCACAGCCAGCTGTGGCAATAACAGGACATGGAGACTGGAGGAACCACTTGCTGAGTGGAGGTTTATGCAGTCTTACCATCTGCTTGCACAGCCGCAGCCCTCTTCACCAGGTGGTCAGCGAGCTCCATGGCATCCGCAGGGCCAAGGGGAAGGTCCCGTGACAAACCAATCACAAGGATCCGCATCAGGGTGTCTTCAAGGATGGGCACCTCGGAGCAGAGGCGAAGGAAGAAGCTGCATGAGACATGAGACATCAATCAGGTTTCTTTTGACAGCAGTATGAGGGTTCCTGAAACCCTCCACAGACCCTAGAGCTCATCCAAGCAGAAGAGAAATCACGGCTTAGTTCACAATCCCTTCCCAAGTCTCCAGCTCCAAATGCAACTACCTGAAACAAACTGCTTTATGGAATATTGCTCACATTGCCTTGCACCTCTACATTTCAGACTGCTTGAATCTGAGCTCCATAACATTACCCCAGTAAAGCAGACAGCGCAGGACAGCCCTTCTTACAATTACAGCATCAAGATACAGAACAGCTTGGCACAGGGAATAGGAATAAAGGAGAAAGGATCAGATGGAGAATGAAGCAACATCCCTCAATCTTGAGGCAATGTAACAGATGAAGAAAATCTAAGCACAGTTCCAATTCTTGCCAACACAGAGCTATATAAGGAACACCAGAAAACACCCATTCCTCTGCCTCCAGCTACAGCAGCTCCATGCCAGTACCCAGCTAGGGGTGGAGAAAGCACTCACTTGCGGTCACTCTCAGGGGGCCAGTTGTCCCATTTGTAGTAAGTTTCTGGCTGTTCTGTGAAGAGCACCTTGTGGAGGCTGTAGAGATGAAGAAGACAGTAAACACAATCTATGTGAGGCTCAAGAATACATTCAACAGCCCAGTCTCCCCAGGCTCCTGCTAATGCTTCCCATCCTGCACATGAAGAAGACTCCCCAGATAAGCTAGTCTAGCAAAAGTAACAACATGAATCATAACAGAGAGGACTGCAGAGTATGGGCATTCAGCTTTTATACCTTCAATAACATATCCCACTTCCTATTAATTCTGGCTTGACCTGCTACTGTAATGCCTTGTGCCAAGAGCCCAGGATACAAGCTGTCTGCCAGAAGCAGGCAGAGAAGACACCACTACCTATGGAGCCCATAACCATACAGCCTGAAAAAGGACAGCAGACAAAAGAACAAGGAGTCCACAGGGATCATGCTTAGTCAGGAAACTGGAAATTCCCTATTGTGTGGACCCAAATAATTCAAATCAGGACTATTTTCCATTATATATTTCTGGTAAGAGGATGGATCTGCAGAGGGGGAGACAGTCCCAGCACAAACGCTGCTAAAACAGCTTCTGCTCCCTGTCTGACAGGAGGAGAGAAATCCAACCAAACCCTGGCATACACATGGCTTTTCACAAAATGTCATACACTGTTGGGAAAGGAACTGCCTATGCATTGCAGATTACCAAGCTGTGTTTCTTACCAGTGCACATAGTCCTTTGGAGCCAGCTTGCTGATAGATGGAACGACTGTATGAAGCCACCAGACAGCATCTCGTTGGATAGCAGCAATCTGGTTCTGGAAAGAGCGCAGCACTTCCAGGTCTGAAAAACAGCCAGGTTACAAACTACACATGTATGAAGAGCCTCTTCAAGAGCCAAGCAGGAGAGGGTGGCTGTTTTAAGAGCAGATAGTAACCAGGGCTCTGAAGCATCAACAGTAAACTGGGGAGAGGTATAGTGGACAGCCTTGAGTATCCCAGCACTGACACCACACATACTTTGCTTTCTGATGTGTGCTGCAAGAAAACCACAAGATGTAGCATGGACAAATTAGTGTTGTGAGAAGAAGATACCTGGGCAGTCACTTCAGTGCCACCCCAAATGTCTGTCTTCTCAGCATTAGATACCCAGTAATCCTCATGGCTGCTCCTCCAGGCTTGAGGCCTCTCCATACACAGTTCCCTTTCCCCAGCCTCTCAGCCACTACTTCCATAGATACAAGAAGCATCCAACCATGCAAATGTCACATCTCCCAGCTGTCAGGTCTCAGGATGATAGCAAGCACCCCCATGCTTCTGTTCAGAATGGAGACTTCCACCTCTTCCTAACCCCCAACCTCAGGGGGAGATATCTACTAAGCTGCCCATCTTCAGAAGGAGCCTAGGTTGTTCTACTTACTCTTTTTCTCTCCTTTGTCCCAAGCAATTCCAGCCTCCTTCACCTGGGCTGTAATACCAAGCATCATGGAGACAGCTAGCAGATCAGTTATGTGGATGACAAATCGCTCCTTAAAAAAAGAAAAGATTAATTGAATCAATAATACCCAAAGCTGCCTTCTGGAAAAGCATTTTGTCATGCAAGATTATGATCATGGTTGTTTGGAAATGGGATATGGAAGCGATGCTATGAGACACAGAGATATTTACTCACTCAGGTAACAAAGAAGAACAGAAAGAGCAGCCAGAAAAGCAGCTATAGAAGAGCCCAGTACACCACTGCAGCACACCCCAGCAGCACAACAGTCAGTACACCACTGGTACCCCCAGCAGCACAACAGTTAGTACACCACTGGTACCCCCAGCAGCACAACAGTCAGTACACCACTGGTACCCCCAGCAGCACTAGGTCAAATAGTGGTACCTTAAACTCCATTTCTGCATACTGGGCCTCTTTGCGTTCTTGCATAAGACCCAGACAGAAGGCCTGGAAGTTGATCTCATGCTTTGTCTGTTTGATGATCTCTCGCAGCAGAGCCCGTGAAGCCCGCAGGTAATCGTCTTTAGTGGTCAAAAGATCCTGGAACACCATTGCTAGGTACTAAGGCCATACAGAAAGAGAAAACTTTCAGTGTACTGTAAGGTATCTTCATCCACAAAATGAAAAGACACAAGGAAACAGTGCCTTTCCTTGAGACCCCCAGGGAACTTTAATAACCCTTCTCTCATGAAACTTCATTACCCCAAGGTTAGTCATCCAGAATGTGGGAGCTAGAAAATACCCACATATATTTACTCCTGACAAGTGTAATAAAGTAATTTCAAAACAGTATGATACAGATCTCACAGTTGTATGTGAAAATATTTCACTTGAGCCTCAAATCAACTAAATCTCTCCGGTGGGGCTCTGGGAATACCATCAGTCACACAAGACTCTACGCCTACCTTTGGAGCTTGCTCTGAGCTATGCTGAAGCACAGTGTACAGGATCTGCATATTGTTGGGGTTTCTTGCATTTGACAATTCGTTGAAAATCACAAACTTGATTGTGGTGCCCAGGTTATCCCTGTGTGCATTCAGCAGCTCTCTGCAATGGAAGACCAGAGGTATCAGAGCTGATGTTTCACTGCAGCTAGACCCACTGTTTTGATTTCTTTTTGAAGTATTTAGCACATGAAAGTGAGGAGGGAGAAGCCCGTATGTCCAGCAATATTAAAGGATTACAAAGATTTCCAGGCCATTGAAATCCATCTAAATGTCACACACGACACCCTATGGTCCAAGCTGGCATTTAAAAAACACTCTGCAGGGACACTGAGTCCATCAGGGCCCTGGACACACCTTCCAGAGTGCTTCCCTTCTTGTCACAGTCCCAGTCACTCACCTGACACACAGCATGTAGTGGTTGAGAAGAACTTTCGGCTTGAGACGAATTTTGATCAGGTTGGAGATAACATCCATGTCCTCTGAGCTGTGGGTGTTGCAGTTCATACAGACTGACATCAGCAAGTCCTGAGCTGGCTTGGTCAGCTGCAACGGAAGAGCAGAAAGGCTATTGTCACTTACTATCACAGCTCAGAAATGTATGCAGTGTGCAGTATGCAGCCCTCCTGGCCAGATTCCAGACCAGGTCCAGAAGAGTAGTGCTGCTTCAACAGCTTCTATCCTTACCTTTGGATTCTGCAGCCACATCTCCAGCCTCTGCACAGCCGTCTGCCGCACCTCTTTGTAGCCACAGGTTGCTGTTAGCAGTCGAAGGAGGTTCCTGGAGACATTGTCCATTGGCTGGCGCCGGTTGAGTTGGTCCCGCAGCATGTCTAGGACATATTCCTCCACACTCTCTGCAAGGTCTTCATACCTGGACCACACAAACTGTATTTTATTTGCTTGCTTCCACACAAGTCAATGTGATCACACTTTGCTGTGTTCAGAGATCAGCATCCTTTCTTGTTTGTGGTACACATGACAAAGTCTATCCTTTTCTCCTACAATCAGTTCTATCTGATGCTCAACATCCTCTAGCAAGTGCCATGGGACAGATAGTGCCGAGGACCTCCCTGCTGCAGCACTGCAGGAGTGGGTGAGCACAGACAGATCTGCCACACAGCTACATCAGAAGAGCAAGAAGCACTGTACCTGGGCATGAGCTGGCCCGCCTGCTCAGGGCTCATTTTCTCCTCTGCGATCAGCAGCTCACTCTGGCTGTCTTCCTCCTCTGTCATGGAAGGGTGTGGGCTGCTTCCTAAGGGAGACCAGCACACAGCATGCTTCATAAGACAACTCTTTTTTCTACAGAGCACTCACTCATGCTCTCATGTGTTTGGCTACTTTCAAGTACCCCCTTCAGCAACACTGAAGGAAGCCACAACTAATCGCTTCCTCACACTGTACCACACATACAGAGGCACGTTCTCCAAACCTCTTTCACTGCCTGCCCTCAAATGTCCCCAAGAAATGAAAGAGCCCCAAAGAGAGGAAAAGCAATGCCTGGAACTCAAGGTCTGGTTTATGTGACACCATCAAGTAACAAACTATTCCACCTGTCAATGAGCTCACCAGTCTCCATGCTCTCCCCACCCTTCTCTGATCTTGCTTCCCAAACACCTTCCTACCAGCACTAAGGTCCCCTCCGCTACGTCCAACTTCTCCATGCAAGAGCATGCTCTTAGGAGGCATCTTTGTGTTAAAAGCTGTTTGGATGTTATCCACAAATGTCTTGCAGTGAGGGCTGTCCACCCAGATGCGCTCCCCAAGGGAGTCCTCAATGTAAACCTGCAGAAGAGAGCACAAACCATGCTCAAGCCTGTTATTTTTACTGATTAACCAGAGTACTTATGAGCTTCCCCAGTTTTTACTTCCAATATACAGCTGTAAAGTAGGAAATCAGCATAACCACTGCAGGAATCGAAAACAGATCAATGACTGCAGGAAAGCCACATAAGAGCAAAAAGATCCCAACCATCACAACCCAAATTCTACAGGCACCAACCCTCTCAAGCAACACAGCTGATTAATCCTTAGCAAAGATTTTACAGCTTCTACGGCCAAAATACAGAAGCTGGTCTTTCAAAAGCTTAGCCTTTTTAATTAATGAGCTGGTTTAATCCCCACAGACAAATAAGAAGACCCTGTGACACTGGGCTGGTTTTACCCAGTGTGCCCACCACTGCCTCAACCCAGCAGAAGCACCCTTGGTTCAATAACCTTGACAAAGATCTCCGGCCAATTCTCATCCTCTTCATAAGCTGCCATCAGAAGGTTGCAGGCCAAGACAGACACGAGGCTATTCCCTTTGGCTTTGAAGTTGATGGAGGCATCTCTTCGGAGCAGACTGCACAGTGCCTGGAATACCATCCACAACATTAAAGTAATAATCAAGCCCTCTAGCAAGACAGCATACAGAAAAGCTTTACAAAGAGGACTACAAATTGCAGTCGCTTACCACAGATATACAGCATTTTAAAGACATGCACATTAAGCTTTGACCTGAGCGATACTGAACTATGCTGCAATGATACATCAGCCTAAAGAGGCACAGCCCTCACCTCAATAACCCCTTCAGTGGCAAAGATGTTTGGCTTGATTTTGGCCAGGTACATGAGGCTCAGGTACAGCGTGGTATCAGGTTTGGCCCTGTTCATCTTCAGCTGCTTCACAGCTCCACACAGCACTCCCTCAATACGGTCATCATTGCCTTCTGCCTCTGCTGCCTCAATTTCATCCAGCAGCACCGTAGGGACAACTGCAATCACCAACACACAGGCATCAGCATTTACCTTCAATAACTTGCCCTGAGAAGCTGATAGGCCAGTCACCAGGAAAGCAGAAGCATGGACCAGCTCACCTTTAGCCCCTCAATGGCTCTTCCCAAACCCAATTGCTATGAAAAGCTCTGATTCACACCTGACAATGCCCCTTAGTTATTATTTAGTTGGTTCATGCTAGCATGCTCCCCTGCAAACATATCAAACACCAGAAAATGGAATGGCAATTCAAAAACCAAGTTCCATTCAGATCCAGACTCTGCTAAAGAAACAGATAAATAAAACACCACAATCCACACTCAAAAGACGTCCTCTAAGAGCCTTTTGATTAAACACCTATGAGGCAGGACAGTGAGCACAAGTGACTGCCAACAGGAGAGGAGGCAAAACTGCGACCTCAGCCCTACATCCAGCACGGGAAACCCTTAAGGGCAGCACACAAAGCCACGATGTGGGTTTCAAGTGAAGTTCCTGGGCTGAAGCAGCAGGGAAAGGAAAACCCGCAACCCCAACCCGCCTGTGTCGGCAGAACCCCGAGGCCTCACCTTCGATCGGGATGACAGACGGCTCCTTGATGGAGGGGGAAATGGCTCTCTTCTCCGCCACGGCCGCCTCTGCCAGGCGTCCCAGGGCGCTGAGGGGCGGCGTGGAGGACAGCTTGGGCCGCTTGGTCAAGCCGGTCAGCCCCGCCGGGCCCGCTAAGGCGGCGGCCGCGTCCCGCTTGCGCTCGGAGGGCAACCCGGGGGGGGTCGACTTGAGCAGGGTGACAGCGGCTTTGCCCTCGCTGCTCTGCCCCTTGGAGCCCAGCGCGATGAAGTCTCCCGGCGGCGGATGCGCTGCAAGGGGACACGGGGCAGACGTGACAGCGCCGGACACCGCGGAGCGCCGGTGCCTCCCCCCCGCCGCCCCCCTCCCCGGCCCGGCAGCACTCACCGGAGGGCTTGGGCACGGTGCTAGGCCGCCGCACGGCAGCCGCCTTCGGCCGGTTCATGGTGCCGCTGCCGACGGGCCCCGACGCGGCCGCCGCTACCGGAAGTGGAGCTTCTCGCTCGGAGGTGGAGGGGAAAGACGCGCGACCCGCCCCGCCCTGTGGGACAGCGCCGCCAAGCGGGCTGGAGGGGGATCTGCACCCATGGGTGGGGATGATGGGAGAGCTCTGGGTGTCTTGAGGGGCTTTCTAGGGGGGTGAGGGTGGTTTGGTGACACTGAGCAAGGGGTTGGAATCAGCGGCTGGAACTGGGGGAGTGGGATGTGGAGTTGGAAGTGAGTGGTTTAAGATTAGGGATGAGATTAAGCAGCTGACATTGAGGGGATGGGAGTGATACAGGGTAACCGGTGTACAGGGGGGTAATACAGAGAAATTGTACAAGGGGTTAAAGGAATTCCTTTGCTTAAACAAAAGTATTGTCTGTCCTAAGTACCTGCCATTGCCATCCTGCCAAGGCATTGATTACTGATGATTGGTCCTACTGAGAAGCAGGGGAGAAGCAGACTGGGCACCGACCAAACCCTAAGGCCATGTCTGAAGGTTAAAAGGTGTAAAGTTTAAGAAGAGGAAGACTCATTTACTTCATCCTGAGACCCCTGCCCATGACCAGAAGGGGCACTGCGCAGGTGCAAAGGACCTTCCGGCTCGTTGTAATACGAAGCGGGGATAGATAATAAATATGTATAGGTGGAATTGAGCAACCTCATGTCTATATATACCTTAAGAGAATAAATGTAAAGGGAGAACAACCCTGAGGTGTGCATGCTTTGGAGGAGCTATCCCCATGCACCCTAGCGCTGAATAAAAGCATACCTACTTTACAACTTCAACGAGTTGTGGAGTCTATCTGCGCATCAGGAGGACTGAGATCAGATAAAACTGGGGGACATCAAAGCAGCTGTCATCCCCCACTCGCATCCCACCCCATGCCCTCATCCCATCCCCATGTCATGCTCCCAGGACGAGTTCTCCACGTGTCTTTATTGCAGCAGGGACTGCAGGCTCCCACACCACCCATGAGCCTCCCCTCCAAGGCTCCCCATCCCCAGCCTTGCTGGGGGGAGCCCATGGTGACAGTCCCCACCGCCTCCTTCATAGCAGCATCCCAGCTTCAAGGTCTGGAGCACCGAGCATCTTCCAGACATCGATGGCTGGGTGGGGGTGAGCCCCAGCCCCCTGCTCACAGCCACTGCAGGGAGAAACCCTGGTTGAGGCTAAGACCGAGGCTACTCACAGTGAGAACCTGTGGGAGGAGAAGAAACATTTTGGGGTACAGCCTCAGCCTGGGGATGTGGAGCATCCTGTCCCCTTCCCAGCCTGCCTGAGCTCCATCCCCCAAACACTGACATGGCAGGAGAGCCACCTCCTCAGCCACCAACCTGCCTGTGGCCCTTAGGGCTAGGAGAGGAGGGATGGAGACCCCCAAGGATGGGGCTTCCCCAGGACAGAGCACGCTGGGATGGGGCCATACCTGGTTGTCCAGGTAGGAGAAGGGCTTCTCTTGGCCATTCAGGAGGACCTTGCTAGGTGGTTCTCGCACCCCAAAGATGCTCAGTGTGCCAATGGTGACTTCAGTGGCCTCAGCGCTGGCATGGAGGACAGTGGAGGTGAAGATGTTCTGCAGGAGGGGACAGCATGAGCTCAGGGTGCCTGGGTACCATCAGACCCCCTACCCTCCCCATTGCATCCCACCTGCGTGACATTGAACACCACATAGGAGTAGCTGCCCTGCTCAAAGGTGTCCAGGCTCTCTCCATCATCCCAGAAGAGATCCCCCCAAGCAGTGCCACTCGAAGACAAGGCCACGATGAGGTTCAAGGGGTTCCTTCGGGTTGCCTCGCTGGTGGTCGCTGGTTTCTAGGGTTCAAAGACATGGGTGCTGTAGGGCTGTGAGCACATGGGATGGGGGTCTGGGAGCTCAGGTGCAGGACACACACACACACATGCTGTGGACAGCCCAGGGGAGGTGATGGATGGGTGCTTACCTGGGTGGGCAGGATGGCACCCTCCCGGATGTGCAGGTTGAGGTGATCCAGGGGGGCTGACATCTTCACCATCTCCCCACTGCTGTTCATTGAAGAGCCCTGGGCAGGCAGCAAGAGATACAGGTATGAGGGGGTCAGGGGCACAACACAGGGCTTTGGGCATGGGTCTGGGATGGAGCAGCCATCCCCACCCCTTCCCCCATTAGGGAATGCTGGGCTCGGCTGTGGCTTCCCATCAACAGACCCAAGATGGTCAAGCAGGGACCATCCAACCCCAGCCAAGCTCCTCACCGTGTAGAAGTCATACCACGTGCCTCGAGGGACATAACCTGTGACTGAGTCCACCCCAGGATCCAGCACCGGTGTCACCAGCAGGCTCCGGCCCCACAGGAACTGCTTGTCCAGCCCCAAGGTGGTCACATCCTGGGGGAACCTGTGGTGGGATGGAGATGCCGCTGGGATCAGCCACTTCTCCATGACCCAGTGTCTTCCCAGCTCCTGGTGGGGATGCTCTTACTCAAAGAACAAGGGCCGGGCGACTGTGTCCCCTTGCAGGTGGGCACGGTGGAAAAGGGTGTAGAGGAAGGGCAGGAGGGAGTAGCGGGTCAGCAGCACGTCCTTCATGGCCGTCCTTGCTGCAGGGCTGAACACCGTTGGGTCCTGGGCCTGGGGGAGACAAGGAGAGTCATCCCCATCCCCAGCCTCGCCAGGCATCCCCACTGCCCCTGACCCGCATCCCACATCCTCCATCCCACATCCCGCATCTCACCCATGGAATGCCTTGCCCTGACCTTCTCGTTCTGGGTGTTGTGGTTGCGAGCGAAGGGGTAGAAGGCACCGAGCTGCATCCAGCGAGTGCACAGCTCCTCCGAGGTGCTGCCGGAGAAGCCGCAGATGTCGGCCCCGACCAGTGGGATGCCAAAGAGGCTGAAGCTCAGCAGCCCTGAGGACAGGGACAGGGAGTTTCCGAGATGTCTCAGAGCAAAGGGGAAGCTCAATGGAGCTGGAGGTGCTGGAAGGGAGGACCTGTGTGGTCTGCCACCCACCTGGGATGGAGTAATACATGTCCTTCCACTGGCTCCGGTTGTCACCCAGCCAGTGCCCTGAGTACCGGCCCTGGCTGGGGAAGGTGGAGCGGGAGATGACGAAGGGGCGCTTCCTCCGGATCTGGACCAAGGCACTGGGAAACCACAGGGAAGGACAGAGGCAGGAGGTGAGAGCAGCCCCCCAAGAGTTCACCTTAACCCATAATAGAGGAGGTAGAAGTCAGCACCATGGCAGCTCTGCAGTGCTAGAGGGTTGGCCAGAATACGGCAAAGGCTCAGTGCCAGGACTGGCTTCATCCCCCATATGCAGTGTCAGCTTCCCTCCTCTGCTGGGTTATCCCATCCCAGAGGCTGTCAGCAGCCACAGCATTTGCCCTTTGGGTCAGGCACTCAAATCCCCATCTTTTCCCTACACAGCTGTGAGCAGCAGGATTTCATCCCATCCCCAAGCCAGACAAAAGCGGGATGCTTGGGTACCTCGCTGTGGCTTTGGCTTCCATCAGTCCATAGAGGTTATGGAGGTTGTAGTGCACCGAGGCTTTCTGCTTTGCGGAGGCACACACTGTCTTTGCAGAGAGGGAATCCCCCAGCACGGCTGTCAGGAGGGAGAGATGCTGTCAGCACATGGTGAGAGGGCTGCAGGGGATGCAGATCCCTCTGCCCTGCTTGCTGGCTTTGGGGCATCCTTCCTACCACTGCCAACCACTGCCAAACCAGCACTGAAAGCTCATGCAGATGGTCCTACCCTGGTCCCTGACATGGGCTGACAAGTGTTCAAGGGTTGGGTATGGATACTGGCACATGGAAGTGGGATAGAGACATTCAGTGTGTGAAACAGAGATGTGATGTCTCTTAAAAATGGCTTTTCCCTATCACACCCGCTGGCCAGTGATCTCCAAGCACACTGTACCTACCAGCACAGCCCTGTATGTCATCTCCTTCCTTACCTGGTGTGTAGGGTGGGCTGTCGAGCTCTCCCGATGGGCAGCCTTCTTCAGACCCATCCATGAAGTTGGACGGCTCATTCATGTCCTAAGCAAAGAAAATAGTGGAGCAATTTCAAGGGGGAAGTTTTGGGGATTTGTGGATAGAGTGGAAAAACTGCATTTGAAAGGAACAGATGGTGTGAGCAGAGCTGCTGGCACGGAGTGACATGGGGGCAAGGAGGGACTTACGATCCAGAGGCCATCGAAGGGTACATGGGCATGGAAGCGCTGCAGGTTCTCCAGCCACCACTGGTGTGTGTCCGGGTTGGAGAAGTCTGCGAAGGCAGTGAAGCCAGGCCAGACCTGTGGGGACATCACAAAATGATGGCTTCAGTGAGCAAGTGGTTTGTGGGGTACCAGCACACACAATGGGGTACTGCAGGGGTGTGAGCATCCTGGAAGAACCAGGGGTGAAACAGTCAATAAACTCAGGCTGACTGCTTTGAGTCCTGGATGCTGCATGCACAGCATCCCTCCTGCCTCCGTGGTACCCTGGAGCATCGGGATGCTGAAGACATCCCAAGGTCTGGTGGGCAGTGGCAACTGATAGAGCAGTTGCTCTGCCTCCCCTTGCATAAGCCCTGACACCACCTAGGCCAGGGATTGCCATGGAGAGGCCATGATTTCTGCACACTTTGCTTCATTTGAGGAGTTTTAGCTGATTCATTTTTCCCCTTATTTTCAGGCTACGTTAAAAGCTTCCTCCTTGTAGACAGCAAGGGAAAACTGGTGGGACCAAGTGGCCAAGGGGAATACTGCAGAGCAGATCCGAAGGCACGTGCCCATCACAGACAACCTCCCCTCAGCCCAGAAGCAGGAAGGGACAGAACTCAGATGACCAGATTGAGCAGAACTGCCAACTCCATTCAGCTCATATGACACCCACGGGCTCCTCTGCTGGGGCAGGGGCTGACTCTTGAGGGTGCTGGAGAAGCCAGGAGGTGACACACAGGGGTGAGAGCTGAGCCAAGCCCTGGCAATCATCCCGGAGAGGTCCCTTGGCCACTTGTCTTTCCCTCCAGCGTGGATGAAACCCCAGCCCTGCTATTGCTCAATGCCACAGGGCTGGGATTTCCCTCCAGAGCTCCTCACCTGCCCGATGAGCGTCTGCCCTTGGGTGGTGTTGAGGAACAAGCCCCGTCGCAAGCCTTCATCGAACGGCCAGTAGGAGCCATTGGGGTTGGTGCTGCTGATGCCAGGATCCTGGGGATGGAGCAGAGTGTTAGTGCCATTCCTGGCAGGCCATAGCCTCTTCCTTGTGCCAAACTAGTGTGATTCAGAGGACAACCCAGACAGCTCACACACGGTGGCTGTTTCCCCCAAGGGGAACAGAAACTTGCTTCAACACATCTAAAGCACCACTTCTGCAAGGCCCCAGGACCCATCAGGGTGTTTTAAGAAGGGGGGGATAAATGCAAGAAGTCTTGTGCTTACGCAAGAAATGTCAGGTCACAGATGGACTTGGGATACAAGGGGGAGTTCAACAGGGAGGGAACACAACCTTTCCCTCCCCAGGACCCCCAGCAAGCAGCACCAGTACCCCCTTCCCTTGTGGAGGGAAGAAGGGAGACCACAGGCAGGTCATGAGATCCCAGCACTCATGCGGATGTGAGCACCACGAGTTAAACAGCCTGACCCGCAGCTCCTCCATCCTTTCACCCATGGGGATAAGGGCATCCCTGTGCTCCCACAGCAGAAAGGAGCACAACACAATAACCTGACCCATGTCTCTGTGGCCCCTGCATGGGGGTGGTTTCCAGTGGCAGTTCCAGTGGGGATCAGTCTTGGATAAAAATCCCTGGGACTGGAGATGACCATGCGCTTCCCTTATGCCTCTGTATCACATCCTAGCTCTGCAGCCAAAACAGCACAGGGGGAGAGGAGAAGAAGGGGTACCAGGATCATAACGTAGTGCTGCCCGTGCTTGTGCAGGTCTTCCACCAGCGACGGGAGAGAGGCAAATTTCTGGGAATCGAAGGTGAAGTCCCTGTACCCGTCCATATAATCGATGTCATTCCACTGTGCATCCTGTGGGACAGAGGCTCAGGGATGGGTCATGGAGCCTGGAACCCCCCCTGCATAGGTCTGAGGAGCTACCTGAGGGATCTGGTAGTTCCTCATGGCTCTCACGGTCTGCCAGGTCTCATTGCTGGATCCATAACCCCAGCGGCAGAGGTGGAAGCCGAGAGCCCAAAAGGGCGGCATGGCTGGGAAACCTGCAGTGGGAAAGCAGGAGCATGGATGGGGTGTCCCAAGAGAACAGCAGCATCTCAAAAGGATGGGAAGGGGAGATGGGGGAAAGGAGGTGACTGCTGACCCCTCCCTCACTGGGAAGGCTGGGGACAGTGGTGAAGCTGGGGTGAGATGGAAAAGGGGCACAGGGAATGTGCCAGCAAATGGCCACACTGGATGCAGGCACTTACCTATCACCTGCTGGTACTGCTGGATGACCATGTTGGGATCGGGCCCCAGGAAGATGTAAAAATCCAGCACCCCCCCGATGGTCCTCCAGGTCAGGCCTGGAGCGGGTTGCAGAGCCACCTCTTTGGTGATGGGAAGAGAAGAAGACAGTGACTACTGGGGAGCAACCCCCAGACCCTGACCCCCCATGGCAGGGACCAGGCAGCACCACAGGCAATGGAACACAGAAATCCCTGCCTTGCGCTTAGCGGATGCGAAATGGGCATCTGGAGGCTTAAATCATCACTGGCTTACGTTGGGAGGTTGCTATCTTAGAAATCTGCTATTTAAGCCTAAACTGCACCATTCTCCCAGCTTCCACTTAAAGACCAAGCACATGCAGGGCTTACTTTCACATCCTCCTGCAAAACCCCCTCCTTAGTGAATCAAGAGCTACTTGTACAGGTGAGCAGGTGGGAGCAAGAGCTTTCCTAGAAGGAAAAGGAGAGGGCCCTCAAACGTCAGCTCAGGTGGCTGCATCTCGCAGGAGCTCCTGCTGTGGAGCATCCCTGCACTAGAGCGAGCGCAGCTGGAGCTATGAGAGATGCAGTGTCACAGCATCACCCCAGCTGGCTGCAAGCAGCGGCTGCCAGGGGGGACACGGGTGGTTGCCGGTGCCATTCCCAACATGGCAGGAGCCCAGGGGAGCTGCTGTGTTACCAGCTGGCAGATCCCACAGCTGGGAACAGCGCGGGTGGCAGATGGCATCACCGGCTGCGCCCTGTGCCACGCTGCCAGGCCTAGGGGCAAGGATGTCATGGGTGGAGGGGGAACGGGCACAGACCCACACACAAGGGACTTGCTTTTCTGATGGCAGCTGGGTGTGTGGTTAAACTGCTCGGCAGTTGCTAAAGAGCCTCGCTGTAGCCAGGAAACAGATGGCGATGCTCAATAACGGAGCTATCAAACCACATCTTTCCCTTTCATGGCTTCCTCTTGCCCCAAGTTCCCAAACCGGCCACTCCAGCATCTCCCATGTGGCCCCACCTGCCAGGGACAAGCTGGTCTGGGATGTCCCAGATCACCTACCCATTGCGTTGCTGTTGAGGAGGAAAACCCCGTGAGCATCTCCACCTTCCTCCATCAGCAGGTAGAAGGGGTGAGCACCGTACAGGTTGAACGATCCCTGCAAAGAGGAGGTGATGGCTGAGAGAGAGCAGCTCTGAGGCAAAGCAGGAGAGCCCCCATGTCACCAGGGATGAATGAATGGCCCCAAGTTGCATCTGCTGCTCACACAGGACAAGGTGAGGGATAAGGATGGTTTCAGAGCTGGGAGGCTGTTTTGTTCTCACAGCTCTGGGGCTGATAGCGAGCTGGGCTGGGCGAGGGGGAACCCTGCCTCATCACAACATGTTGCATGAGCAGCAGGGTGGAGCAGAAAGCACTTGAAGTGCCAAGAGCCTTTTGCAACTGCACTGAAATCCTCCTGGTACATGTCTGCTCGCCAGCCCTGACCACCCCCTGCCTCTCCCACTCCTGCTGCCCACCCCCTGATGTGCTTTCCCAGGGGGGTAGAGAGTGGTACCCCCTCTCCTCACCCCCTGCATCCCCATGGGGAGGGGGGAGATGGTACCGTGGGAGACACATCGCGGGCCCACAGCGTGAGGGTGCTCCAGTCCATGCTGTGCAGGAGGGGGCCGAGGTGCTCCCCCAGCCCGTAGAGGAACTTCGACGGAAGCAATGTGGATATCTGGAGAAACTGGTCAGCGAAGATCAATGGGGCCACAGTGGTGTTGAGCCTGCCGGGGTGACATGGAGAGAGAGAGAAGGTCAGGAGGGTAGATGAGGGGTGACCATGAGGGTTAGTGGGCCACTATGAGGAGGCAGATGAGGGGTGGATGTGACTGGTGATTGTGAGTGGGCAGCCATGAGGAGAGATCAGTTTACCCTTAGGGATATGGATTAGTGGTGGATGTGACAGTCCTCAGGTAATGGTTGGGCTCAATGATCTTAAAGGTCTTTTCCAACCTAGTTAATTCTATGATTCAAGAGAGGAACCTGCGATCCATTGGGATCCATCTGCCCATCAACAATTGACCCCTTTGCTCTCGAAGCATCCCAAGGGTTGTTGCAGCATTATGTGTCCCACACCACATCCAGCCCCAACACATTGGCCCAGGCAGCAAATTCGGGTCTGACTGGACATGAGGCACTGCCTGAGGCTGAATCAGCCTGACCCAGCAGGGCACAGCCTTTCCTTTGACACCAGAAGTTTCCACCCAGGTTATTGTTAACCATCAGTGGTGGTGGGGTTTCTCAGCCTGCTGTTGCTGATAAGCACCTCTCAAGGATGGACAACAGGCACCAGTACACAGGAAGAAGGAAGAAGGATGGGATCCCAAAACACCCTGGCCATACATTGACCAGCTGTTGGTGCTCACCAACAGCTCAGGGTGGGCAAAGCTTTGGAGGTGACTGAGCAGTGCAGTAAAGCAGTCCTTGTCCACAGAAAGCCTGGAGCCGTGTGTGTCCCTATTGCTTGGACAGCCAGGGAAACCCCAAAACAGGGTGAAATAAGCAAAGCCACAACACTCTTGTGGCCCTTTCCCTGAGCCATCAGGGTACTGGGAGGTTTTAGGATGGATGCTGATCCCACCCAGCCCTGCCACAGCCACAGCAAGAGCGTGGCCAGCCTGGGGGGGGGGGGGGGGGCAGAAGCCACATGCTGCATGGAAAGGTGAAAACAAAGAGTAATTATTGGCTGGAGAGCTTTTAGTGTGGGAATTCCCTCTGGGAATGATGCTGGAGCATGCCTATGGTAGGATGAGCTTCCCCCCACCCATTGCAGGACGCGGAGGAGGTGGGTTCTTACAGCACCGTCCCTGTTGCTCTGCGCCACAGCACCACACCAAAGGGATCCCAGGAGAAGTTCAGACTGTAGATGGGATTTTCTGCTTTCTTCATTGCCCGAGGAACCTCGAGAGGAACCTCGTACCGTGGGTTGGCCGCATCTGTTATCTGCAAAACAGAGAAAACATGCTTTACAGACCAGCAGAGCAAGAGGGCAAAGGGTTGGAGATGCTCATTGGCCCCATACAGCCATGTCTGGAGCACAGTATCTTGCAGGCTCTGCCTGAGCAGGGTCACCTATGGAATGGAGGGATGCAGCAGAGCAGCCAGTGGGAGGCTCACCTTGATGTGCAGCCGCGTGTCCGTCTCAAACTCCACATCCAGCCTCAGCATCTCGATGTCCCGGGGGTAATAGGCCTTCTCCCGCCGCACCAGCAACCCCACCATGCCCAGTGCTGTCTGATTGAGGCTCTCCAGGCTGTAGCTGGGGAAGTCAGGGGGGTAGAAGCACCAGGGCACCCCTCGCTTGCCCCCTGCCGGCGGTGGGCTCTCGATGAAGCAGCACCCTCGGCTTTCACAGAGCTGCTGTGTCACCACCACGCGCCGCTCCGGGTAGCAGTCAAAGCGGTGGCTTTCGGGTACGAGGAGACACTTGGGGGGCACTGTGGGTCGGGGCCAGCCCACTGATACCTGCTGCAGCACCCAGACAGTGATGGCGCTCAGCAACACGGCAGCCACCAGCAGCCCGCTGCCCACCCAGCATGGGGCCAGCTTCCCATGGCCGGTGGGTGCTGGGGTACCCCCTTCCTCCTCCAGCCGGCATGCTGATGGCTGCGTCAGCTTCTGGTACGACTTCATCGTGCTGGTGCTGGAGTGAGGGGGAGAAGGAGGCAAACATCAAGGAGAGGGAATAGGGGAGCTCACTGAGCCTCAAGGATGGCTTTCCCATTCCTGGTGCCTGTGGTTCAGGCAGAGCCTGCCCACCTTGGCACCTTGCACAGTGATGGTTGTGCCCTTGGCTAAGATACATGCAGCAAACCTGGCAAAGGATGACTTTGCCAGGGTCGGGTGGACCTGACCCTTCTGGAGTGTGGGGAGATGCTGCCCTATGAGTCTTTGACAGCTCCAAGGAACAAGGCAGCATCTGCCTGCTCTGGGGGTTGGCAGAGAGGCCCTCAGGTTTTCCCCAGGTCTGAATTTATGGGCTGCAGCATTTCTGGAAGCTGCAAGCAAAACCAAGCTCCTTCTGCACATGGGAACAGAGCTGTGGTGCTGGGAGCTGCGGCTCGGAGGTGCAGAGCATCCTCTGCCATTGCCCAAAGCCCTGAGTCAGAGCTTTTAGCCCCAGCAAGGGCTGGGTGAGGGATGGCAAGGAATATGCAGTCAGTCTTTGCCTCCCACAGACGGACCTGATTTTCACAACCCCTTAGGCAAACATCCCCTAGACCGTAAGCAAAGGAGACCCCCACGCTCCTGCTGAGTGCCGGGGGCAATCTCAGCACCTTAAATAAGAGACACAACTTTCTTCTCTCCATCTCCCTCCCCAGCCATAAGCACTCTGACCCTGCACACCTCCTCCTCACTGCAAAGGCTCAGCGAAACGCCTCTCTCCAAAAGGCAGCTTTTATTCCCCGACACCACAATGGCTCAACCTGCCCCGGCCTGGCTCCGAACCCTTATGCAAGCGCCGGTCCCTTCCCCACGCGTGAGTCCCCCGGGGTGGGAGCACCCACCCGGCATGCGAACCGCGGGGTCCTCTCCGTGCCACCAGCCCATGGCCCCATGCTCATGCGATGCCACCCCGCAGCCGTGGCACGCAATGGGGGACCGGGACACTCAGCGCCTGCGGCCGTGGGGTCCCCATCCCTGCCCGGGGGAGGCAGCGCGGTCCGGGGTCCCCCTGCCCTGGCCCCGCTCCGGCCTCGCCAGGCGCTTACATACACGTGTCTCCTCTTGACATTGTGGCTCCGGGCGGGCAGCGGGCAGAGGGCAGGCAGCGGGCAGGCAGCGGGCAGGCAGCGGGCAGAGCTCTCAGCCGCCGCAGCAATGCCTGCTCCGCCGTAAAAACCCTACGAGACGCCCGGTCCTACCGCTCCTCTCTAGTAGCTGCGCCTCCACACACGCCTCCCAGGACGCTTGCCAGCAGCCTGCTTGCTCCTCTGGTCTGTGTGCTTCGTATTTGTGTGTTTTAATACATATGTATCTACACGTAATGTCGCTCGAACGCCACGAGGTGCAGATTATGGGGGATGAGTGGTTGTTTAGGTTTTTCCCAGCCTGGATGCACTCAGGGTCATAGAATCATAGAATAGCTCGGTTTGGAAGGGACATTCAAAGGTCATCTGGTCCAACCCCCTGCAATGAGCAGGAACATCTTCAAATAGATCAGGTTACTCAGAAGCGAATCCAGCCTGGTCTTCAATGTCTGCAGGGCTGGTGCATCCACCACCTCCCTGGACAACTTGTGCTAGTGTTGTACCACACTCATTATAAAGAATTGTTTCCTCACATCCAGCCTTCTAGTTTAAAACCATCTCCCCTCATCCTATTGCAATAGGCCCTGCTAAAAAGTCTCTCCCATCCTTCTTATAAGCCAAATTTCAGAACCGAAAGGCTGCAATAAGGTCTCCCTGGAGTCTTCTCCAGGCTGAACAACTCCATCTCTCTCAGCTTTTCCTCATGGGAGAGGTGCTCCATTCCTCTGACCATTTCCATGGCCCTCCTCTGGACCCATTCCAACAGGTCCATATCTTCCTGTCCTGAGGACTCCAGAGCTGCATGCAGTACTCCAGGGTCTCAAAACCCAGACTATTAATGTTCCCTTTCAGGGTAAGAGCACTGCACCCAAAACAGCCTGAAAGAGGTGCCTGTGCTGAATCCAGCACCATGGTTTCAGGGAACCATGATGCTGGATGTGATTTGAGCACACAGGTGGGCTAGACCCAAAACAAAGACATTTTGCCATCCAGGTTTCCACCAGAGGTTCTTTTTCCTATGCACTCCTGTTCACCCTTCAGTGTCCATAACTGCAGGAAAGCCCAGGCTTTCACACTCTCAGGGGACTGGAGAGCTCTTCATTGTTTACTATAAAGGCCATTGCGGTCTAAAGGTCAGCAGCAATGGACAACAGACCTTTGGAGCAGGGTTGCTTTCCACTGAGAATTGAAACGGAAAGTAAGAGCTGTTGAGAACAGGGCAATTCACCCAGAAACAGGATTTCAGGCTATATAACATCATCCCCCCTCCCCCCCCCCCCATTCCATATGCAACCTGGCAAACCCATGTTGTTGCAAAGACCACAGAAAATACCTCGGTTGTGGTGAGCCCCATGCATGGGTCTGTCACCACAGAAGGTAACACCCCACCCAGGATACAGCCAGCCCATCCCTCCTGCTCTTGCAGACCATCATTGCCATGCTGGGGACATTGGTGGCCCAAGGCTCCCACCACCAGCATCCTGGTACTTGGTTGTCTTGACTCTCTGAGCCACCAGGATATAAATGAGATCTGGAGACAAACCTCAGAGGCAACAATGGGGACCATAGGGATGGCTGGAATCTGCCCTCCAACCCCAAGCTCACCCTGTCACAGCGCCCAGGGCAGGTTTTCAGCCAGAGTCTGCAGCTCCAGGAGAGGTGGAGGCCAATGCTGCTGTAGTCACACTGGGTGGAAGCTTCATGCCACCACCTGGGAGCTTTAACCACCCTCATTGCTCCAGTTCCAATAAGAAATAGGGGTTTCTTAACAGCAGGGAGGTGCACCTGCCATGCAGCCATGGGGCTGTGCCAGATTTGGGGCTGCCCATGTTTTGCAGCTAGGGTTGTGCAAAGGGAGCAGTGAAAGACAGGATCTTACTCAAAGCCTCAAGTATGGCCCTTAGGTCTTCTCAGATGAGGTTATTTGCCCCTGAGGCTGGAAAGCACAAATTGCATGGGGCAGACGCAGACCTTCTAATAGAGTTATGGTATGGAAAAATGAAAGGGAGCCCAGTTTCGATGTAGACAGCTGGGTTTGGGCAACCGCTGGGTTATTACATGGTTTTGGATGTGTTTTCATCATTATTGGATGCTCCCAGGATCCAACACGTCTGGGATCGCTGGGGTCAGGGTATTGTGGTAGCAGCTCTCACAGTTGCACAGGGAAAGAGCAAGAGCTTAGTGTGGAATCTGGCTCCAGGTCAGGATCCGGCCATGCTGCAGTGCTCACGGGCTCTGAGGCCCAACCGGGATGATGAGCCCTCTGATGTGAGGGTGCTGAACACTCCAGGGCTGGTCTGGGCTGGAGGGAACCTGGCGGTTGGGGGGAAGTGGATGGGGACACACGCACCGGGTCACAGTGCTTGGCGCTGCACACCTTGGTTATGGGAACACACACACACACATATACATACATATACACACACATGGTCACAGTGCTTGGCACTGCACACCCTGGTTGCAGGGACACATGCACACATACATACATACACATAAACATACATACACATGTACGGAAAACATCAGGTTACAATGCTCGGCGCTGCATAGCCCAGTTGTAGGGAGACACACAGTCTCACACAAACACAAATACATACATATGTACATACATATATACACACACACAAAAAACACCGGGTCACGGTGCTTGGCGCTGCACACCCTGGTTGTAAGGACACACACACACATATATATACATACATATTCACACATACACATGTATACATACATATACATGCATAAACACATACACATGCATACATACATTTCCACACATATACATACACACATATGCACGTATACGCACACATATACATATTCACAAACATACATACATATACATTCATACACACACATATACATACATACATATTCACACACACATATATACATACATATGTACACATACATACATGTACATACATACACACACATATATACATACATATTCACACGTACACATATATATTCATACACACATGCATACACACATATATACATACACATACATACATATTCACACACATACACGCATATACGCATTCACACACATGTATACACACATACATATACATACATATTCACACATATACATATATATTCACACACACATACATGCACACATACATATTCACACGTATACATATATATTCTCACACACATACACACATATATGTATACATACATATACATACATATTCACACACACATACACCTATGCATACATATTCACACACACATACATACACAGATATATATATACATACACATATACATATACATACATATTCACACACACACATACATACACACATATTCACACACACACACATACATACATACATACATAAACACGTATGCGCACACACACACCCAGGATCACGGTGCTCGGCGCTGCGCACCCCAGTACGTGTATGTTGGGAGGTAATCACGTGACGCTGCCACCCCACCCCGCTCCCCGCGCCCTTCCCCATGAATGAACGGCGCGGGGAGGGGGCGTGGCCTCGGGGGTGGTGACGCGCCTGTGGGGGGCGGGGCCGGGCGGGGTGACGCGCACCGTGACGCGCCATGCCGGAAGCGGCGGGGGCGCTGGTTGGTCGGCGGCGCGGCGGGGGGGAGGGGGCCGCCCCGCGCTTGTTGTTGTCCGCGGGACTCGCAGGCAGGGACGGAGGGATCCGCGCAGCCGTCCCCGCCACCGGCCCCGCCGCCCCCCGCTGCCGACACCCGCCACGGGCGCGCGCGCGCCTCCGCGCCGGCGCGCAGGTGAGGGGGAGCCGCCCGGGAGGGGGGGGTCGGTTGGAGCTGGGAGGGGATGTGAAGGGAGCAGCGGGGGGGGGGGACGGTGGGGAGGGGGGGGGTGGTGTGTGCGCTGCCGGTGAGTGAGGGGGGGGTGTGAGGTGGGGGGCAGCGGCTCCGCACGGTCCGCTCGGGTCCGGTTGGGCGCGGCGGGCGGGGCGGCTGAGGTAAAAGTGCTGAGTCACCACCGCGCCGGGCACGTGGTGCCGCCGCCCCTCGCACCGAGCCGGGCGGGCGCGCACGTGGGGCCCCGGCGGGGATGGAGGGTGGGGGGGCACCGGGGGAGCCGCTCGGCTTGGCCGCAGCGGGGCGGGGGCTCGGCGGGACCCGCGGTCACACCTTCCCCAGCGTCCCGCCCGAAGGACGGGCCCGGCGGGTGCCGCCGCACCGAGAGGTCCCTTCGGGAGCGGCCGCGCCTGGGCGCTGCTTCCCTCCTGTTGTTGTTTGTTGTTGTTGTTGTTGTTCCCCTCCCGTCGGGGCTGAACGCGCTGCCTGTGCCTTTGAATGGCGCTTAAAATACATGAGGAAACCTGTTGTGACGCCGCGCGCCCCGGGGTCTAAAAATAGCTGCTTTTGTAGTACGGGAGGGAGCAGCCGGTGCCCGGCAGCGTGGCGGCGGCGTGCGGTGGGCACCGGGCGTGGCGGCGGCCTCGCTGAGCCGCCCTCTGCCCCCCGGACACACCGCTCCCGGTGCGCTGCGAGGCGCGGGTTGGGTTTGGGATGAAAGGCGGAGAGCAGCGTGGTGGGAGCGGGCTGGTCCCGGAGCCTGTGGGGGGGGGGGGGTGGAGGTGTGTGCGCGGTGGGGGGGGTAAGGAGGAAGGTCAGCAAACGGGGTAGGTGCTCTGTAGCCAAGCAGGGATGGGGCAGTGGGAGGGAAGGGGACGGTGACATTGTGGGTGCCGTGTGACCGTCTGGTGGGCGCTGGACGGTTTGAGGGTTTAGTCAGTGATGGGGTGGGTGGGGGAACCTCGTCCGGGCTCCCTATGAAGGCAGTGGTGTAAGGTGGGGAAGCAAATGGGGTGCGAGTGAGGGGAACTGAGATATCAGTGTGTCAGGGTCTGTTTCCTTCCTCCTCCTCTTCCTCAGGCTGAGAGCCTGCTCCCTTCCCTCGTGGGCTGCTCCGCGGAGGGTTTCTCTTACAGACTGCACTGAAAGCAGGCCATGAGGTCTCAAATTAGGAACGAGCCCCCTTTGGGCACAGTTGTTACAGAAAAGGGAAAGGCCTCCATTTTCACTTTCACCTGGCACCCACCTCCTTTGCTATCATAGTCCTGAAGCTCAGCCGAGGGTGGGGAGAGGGAGCTGGTGAGAGGAAAGTGTTTCCCGGGAAAGCTGCACGCCTTTTTGTTGCACTTCCAGTCCTCGCAATCCCTGCCCGTGGTGAAGCACAGCCCCGTGCCCCAGCCCAGGGGGGTTTAGCAGCACACGGATTTACCTTGTGGGGTTTTTACTCTCGCTGCTGAAACGGGTGCGTGTTGGTCCGGTTTTCCCCCCTCTCCTTCCGTGTGTACACGGTGCTGCCTTTGGAGAAGCCTTCCTCGTGCAGTCACTTCCTAGAGGTGATGGACGTCATGGTTGCCCAATGGCAGCGCACTCGGCTGCGCGACACCCGAGTTAACTCTGCTCCTACCCGGTGGAGGTGCTGAGTGGGGGTCCAGCAGCAACGGGGTGATTGCTGCAAGGTTGGGGCACGCCATGACTCTTGCCTTCCAGACACCCTGCCTGCTTGTGCAGGCTCTGAGCAGTCAGGGCTTTGTGCCACAGCAGCATTAAACGGTGTTGGTTGTACTGTGTCAGGCTCGTGCCCTGCTTCGCAAGTGTTTCTGAACCAGAGGCAGAAATGTGTTAGCTCTCTTTTTGTTTGCCTGTCAAGGCTAGTGTGCTTTGTCATGTTTTATGTCATTTCTGCGCCGTCACCCGTCTCGGCAATCTGTTGCGGCAAGGAGTTCAGTACCGCTGTGTGCCTCCTGAAAGGGAAAAATACAGATCAGCTTGATACGGTCTTATTTCCATCAGTGTTTGGAATATGATTAATGGGGTGGAATGCGCTGCAGAACTTGGTATTGAAAACCTCTAGCTGTGTGAGATGTCTGGGAAGCGAAGAAAGGACAGCTGGGAGCGCTGGCCCCCGCGGCAGTGGGGTTTGTGGGATAAGCTTGCTCACTGATCATTTCTGTAAACATCCAGCTGTGAAGTACTTGAGCGGTGCTAGCACTTTCAATTATCAGGAAGTTTCAGGCTCAGCACCCTGTAGAGATGAGCAGGCAGTTTCCACTTCTGTCTGAGCTATTGTTTCAGGCTGCCTTCAAACTCGGGCAAGTGATGGAGTGCTCTGTGACCATCAACACAAGAAATGGGGGGTGGGAACGCAGTAATGAGAGTGATTACCCTACCACTAAGCTCCCGAGCAGAGGGACAGGTTACATAGTGAGTCACACTGCTTTGCAGTATTGCAGGACCCTGAATAGCGATGTGCTGTGTTCCATTTTTAGCAGCTGATGAAGATGTCCAACTCGATGGCTGGCACGTGGGGTCAGGAGCAGTGTAGCTAGGAATCCCAATCACAGCTCTGCCCCAGGATCCGGCTGTGCATTCAAGCAAGTTATTTGTTGCTCAATGACTTAGCTTGGCTGTCCGGGGAGGTGCATCTCTGAGCTAGTGATGCTGAGGCATAATTCTGGTGTAGCTCTGTCACTGTGTTTTGTAAGCACGTGATGGAAAAAGTGCTGTATGCTTGTCAGTACTAGGGCTCGCTGCTGCATACCTTTCCCTTTCAGCCACCTCCTTGGTGGCATTTCTGAGGTGATGCACAAGCATGCCCTCTTGTACCCCGTATCCTCTGCTGCCTGGCCATGGGCTCTCTGCAGCATCTAACTGGATTGTTTACCAAACCACTGAAGGCTGTCTGATATGTGTCGAGGCTTCCCCAGAGAGTGCCTCAGAGAGCCGTGTCCTGGCAGCTCTCAAATGCGCTCTGAAGGTTCCTGAATCTCCACTTTGCTGTTGGATGCTGGTTCCGATCCATAAGGGAAACGGAAAGCTGGCCAGCTGGGCGAGGGCTGCATGGAGCTCCTCTAGAACAGTAAACAGTGACTCACCCCCTCCTTGTGTCTTCTCTCCCTTCATGTCAAATATATTGCCTCGCATATGCTTCTACTCTCTGATTCACACCATCAGCCCGTCCCTCCCCGCTCTCATTACAAATGACTGACAAGCGTCAGTCTGCTTTACAGGATGTGTGAAGATTGTCAGAGCAGGAGAATGGCTTCTTGAATGTTAGGAAGAAGGATGGTGCTCTGCCTCCCATGCTGCAACATGCTGGAAATCCATGTCATGCCTCTGAGCAGCAGAGGCACGGCCACAAAGATTGAAGCATCTCTGGTTCCCTTCACCTGTCAGCTCAGATGTTATCCTTGGTAGGCACTTCCATTTGGGTAGCGCTTTGGAGCTGGGAGTAAGTTGTGAATAGATGAGAAATTTAACTAAAATAGCTGCCTGGGGATTAAATCACTGCATTTGGGATTGAGTAAAGGATTCTCTGTGTAACTGTGCTCGGTGGCAGAGATCCCCATTGCCGCTTGAACCTCATGCTGTTTTTCTGCCCTCTGGAAGTCATCACTGGCCTGGCTGGAAACGAGGGTTGCATGTTTTCACTTTGCTGTATGTGTCTGAGGATGGAAGCTGAACACCGGCAGGGCTGCCTGCCAGGCTCTCATGTTCTGGCCATGGTTGTCTTTCAGTGTAGAAAGAGTTTTAAGATGCGAGTTCATCCGCAGTTGTCGGGTGTCAGCAGTGACTTGATAGTAATTCCTTAATACACACCGCGCTTTGAAAGCCCTGTAGCGTGGAAAGTCTGGAAGCTCATTCTGGCATGTTTTCTTCCTTAATTGCAAGCCTGGTATGGAAAGCACCATCCTACCTCTGCCCGACTCAGGCTTTCTGCCCTCTTCCCCTTTCAAAGCAAAGGAATGGCGATGTCTATAGATGGTCCAGGCCGAGACCGTCAGGCTTGGGATGTCAGCCAGAGACCTCCAGGTTTTTGGGAGGATGCTGCAAGAGACTGAGGAATCGAATGAGAGAGGGAGAGGGCGTTGGCAAGGCTGTCAATGGGTAACTATTGCAGAATTACAAGGGTGCTTTATGTAACACACAGTCAAAACACTTGCCTAAACACAAGTGTGAGCTGCACTGGAAAAGCCTTTGCCCCTTACAGTTGTATTACTACTCGCTGCTTTATTTATGTGGCGTTTGAAACGTGTCGTGCCGCTTACAGAGCAGCGATGTAATGCAGTCCTTGTTCCAAAAAAGCTGAGCTCCTAATTTTAGACGTGATGCAGCAAACGCAATTAAGAAAAGAAGGGCAGACATAGGGTAAAGACTAAAAGGGTTCTAATAATCAAATCGCAGGCAGGGTCCCAGCAGACCCTGTTTAGGGAACGCTGCTGGATGTTTGCAGGATGTTATTTTGTTGTGGGGTTTTTGTCTTCTATTTGTGGGAGATGTTGTGCTTATTTCAGTTGGTGGCTGAAGAGTCCCAAAGAATCCTGATGGGAATGATTTTGTAGGTGGAGAGATGGAGCCCCAGGCCCCGGAGGACTGTTGGTGAGGGTTGTGAGTGTTGTATGGGTTTTGAGACTGAACTACACCTGTGGGTTCACCTAATACAGAGATAAGACTCACCCTGGCACCTGAGCCTGTGTTTCCACTTGCACTACCAAATCCTGCCCTTAGGGTCAGGGCAGACCCCAGTCTCCCACCCTTGTGTGAAGAGGGCCCAACCTTCTTGCTCATCCCTGTGCGAGCAGCAGCTCTGGTGCAATAGGATGGATCCCAGTCCATCTCAGAGGGATGCTGGCCCATGCAGGGTGCAAGTGCAGATGGGCGTGCAGCACAAGCCCGTCCGCTGAGGAATGTGCAGGGTCAGGAGATGTAGCTTTGACGACATGGAGCAACAGGTGACCGAAAGGGGTTTGTCACATGGAGCCGGAGCATCGCAGGGGTGGCAAGCGAGCCCCACACCGACCCCAGTGGCGGCGACCTCACCGCTTGGCTCTTGTTTTCCATGGTATTTTACGTTTCTTTCCACCTCGGCACAGCCAAGTGGCCCTGTTCAGTTTTTCCATCGGCTGGCGTAGAAAGTGCTTTGAAGAGCGCTGGGTGAGGATCAAAAGGGTTTTTCTGTGTAATTGGTGGGTGTGACGGCTCTGCCGTCGGCCTCCCCCTCCTTTTTGACTTTCCTTTTCCGGTTTTAGCAGCGCGGAGTGCCGGCAGCGTGCCCCTTTCCTTGTAGGGATGGGGGCGGCGAGGGAGGGGGGGATGCCGAGGGAAGGAAGAGTTTCTGATGCTGTGGGAATGTGAGCTCTCAAACTCTGTAAACAGCTGGTGACTCACTGCATAACTATGGCACCAACTGCCTGCGCGGCTGCAGGGAGGGGGCTGCCGGCCGTTTCCTCTACGCACTGGCAGCGCCTCTGCTCTCCTGAACTCGCCGGGACCGTTGGGCTGAGACCAGGAGCTTTTTCCTTCCTCCTCCGTGCTAGCGCCTACGTCTGCGCCTCCGGCCCTGGAGGTAGGGGTGGGTGGCCATGGCCCACTGTGGAGGGGAAGCAATGGGGTCTGAAGGAGATCCTGCCTGCGCTCAGCCCTCCTGCAGAACACTCAGTGGGTCGGGCGCATCCGTGTCCCTCGGAGGCTGGGACTTGCTCCCCTGCGGCCCCGGTGAGGCAGGGGCTGTTGGAGGTGTTCCCAGGGTGGGGTTCGGTGCTGGAGGAGAGGAGGGAAGGGCTCGGTGATGCTCTAGAAAATGCAGCGCACACCAGTTGCTGTAAGTGGTCCATTCATCACAGAGCATCTTGGCTGTGCGCTGTGCGGCTGTCCTTGTCCCTCCTCCAGACATGGAGAGCTGTGCTGTCTCGGGCTTAAAAATAGAGAAGGCGCCTAAATACACTCCCTAATATCTAGGATATTATCTCACAGCTTTGCACTTAGGGGATTGGTTTTTTTCTCTCTCCCCCCTCCTTGCTCTTCATCTTGATCTTTACGTAAGTCGTGTGATGATGAGGTGTCTCGACTGATAAAGCTCAAGTGACAGCGGCGCAGGCTGAGCCAGCACCTTTACCCACACGGCTCCCACTGGTCCCCAGCCCCACCTTTGCCCCCTCCCCAAATCCCGCCACCCCCTGTTTGCAGATATGAATGAGTTTGTTTACTCTCCGACGACCTCGTGATGTCTTTGCACAGACATGACCTGAAGTCATTATTGCTTTTGGGCTTCTCTGTTTCCATGGCGACTGTCTCTGGGTTGGCTACTTTCCCAAGGTCACCATGGCAACTATCAGAAGGGAATCATGCTTGGGATGCTTTGGCTGGATTTTTCATGAATGATTAGGATGTGTGACACGATGCAGACGTGGAAACGGGGAGGGTTTGGGCTGGGCTGGGGAAGGAAGGAGGGGGGAAGAGGACTCCCGCCAGACAGGCTGCGCGCTCTGCGGTGCCGCTTGGGTGTGCATCGGTGGGGGGGGTCCAGTGCCTTGTGCTCTCCCCACTGGGGAGCCATAGGCAGAGGCTGTGATGGTGGCACGGCTGCGGTCGCCTCTCTTGCGGTAGGTACCAGACAGAGCTCTGTGCTGCCGTCACCACAGGGTGAAGGGTTCGGGTGGAGGTGCGGGCAGGTGGGATTTGGTTTGTGCAAGGTGCTGGTCGAAGGGGTGTAGTCTCTTGCTAAGGTGAGAGTGAAGGACAGTGTCTCGGTGTCTTGCTGTCGGTGGGCATGCCTCCATGTCACTGGAAGCATCAGGCAGGTCAGCTCTCGCAGCCTGGGGCTGAGAGGATCTGGAAGCAACAGTCTTGGTGTGTTGGGAGAGGTGAACTCCTGCCTTTGCTTTGTTATCGGGGTGGGGGGGCTTTTGTGTCTGTTGTTTGGGTTTTCTGGTGGCGTCTCCTTTGGGTGGGGACGGAGCTGGAAGCAGGTTACAAACCAGGCAGCTTCTTTCTGGGTTGCTGATTCAATTTCGAGCCGGGTTAATAATAATCAAAATAAGAATGAAGGGAGTTGTTGTCTTGTGGCTTTTCCGTGCCTTTTATGAGCAGAGGTAACTCTTAATCCAGTCCCTAATAGGCCATTCCAGGCGTCTGGGATTCCTCTGGAGGGAGGTGAGCGAGTGACTGGGCCTGGGAGGCCACACCGTGCACTCCCCTTGAGAAGGGGTGGTGTATTGCAAGGTGGTGCATGGTGGTTAGCCTAACTGCTGTTTACAGACAGGAGCTGGTGCACTTCTCCCCCCTCCCTGCCCTGTCCTTCCTCCTTAATCTTAGTGTAGTTAATAACAAAATATGAGGTCTTCAGCATCAAAAAGCAGTGCACTCGTCAACGCAGATTCCTCTTGTATCTGAATGGGGTAAACTGATCTCTGAATCCATCCCGGTGTTTTAAACAATGGTGTGGTTATTGCTTTTAGTGGTGGTTGAGTTGGGGGCTTCCACAATGTATTGGGTGTCTTCTTCCTGCCTTCACCTCTGACATTCATTCTTGTAACCTGAAAATCTCGTTTTGTTTTTCCAGTTGCAATTTCTGAGCAGTTTTGTCCGGAAGACTGTGCTCAGGTTATGACGACTAATCCCAAACCGAACAAGGCATTAAAGGTAGGGAAGAAGGCTGAGTGGGTGATGCTGGGTGGTGGGGGAGGCTGTCACAGAACAGTGCTTCGTGCAATATTAGTTATGCATGACTGTTCTCCTTCATTCTGAGAGACTCTTACAAACAGGTGCTCATACAGTTCCCTACTGTCTACAGGAAAAGTTAGGGTAGAAGGATACTGGTGATACCCAGAAAGGTGTCTGAAATCTCTGGGATGGCATAGAGGTATCCCAGTTGCTATCCAAGAGACTTTTGACTTAGCAGGTGTTGGTAGCATCCTGAAACAAGTGCTCCCAGGCCTGTCCATGAAATCTTTCTCATCTCAGGACTGGAAAGCACTGGGGAAAGAATGTGTTCAGCTGGTTTCTCTCAGATCCATGAGACAGTAGATGCCTCAGACATACCAGCTTAGTGGCAGTCTATGCATGGGTTGTACATGCATTGTCACAGTTCTTTTCTCCTGCCCTAGCGTTTCAATCCAGATGTTCTGCAGTCTCTGAAGAGACAAAAGGCTGATGTCTTAAAGGTTCTGCACTCAGTGATCTTAAACATCTTCTCTAATCTAAATGATTCCATGGTTCTTAAAAGAATTGTGGCAGCAAACCTGCTTGAGAAGAAGGCACAAGGCCTTGGTGTCTTTCTCATGTACTTCAGAGTCTGGCCTAAGCACCAGGAGAACCAAATCAGGCTGTGGTCCTGTGGTCAAAGCAGGGATTTGTTCACTGCTTGAATGAGAGTCTTCAGCAAAAAAGCCCCCAAATGCTGAGTTAAACCTTGCATATAAGTGACTAATTCTGCTTTTGAGATGCTGCACTGGTGTCCCAGCATAATGCTGGGAAGAGGTGTCATCTTTAGCATTCATAGTATGAATTCTGAGTCCTGACAAAGGAATACAGAAGGAATACAATCTGCTTGACATTTATCTCCTTAGAAATCTTACTATTCAGCTTATGCTGGGTGAGGAAGGCTCACTGCTTTCTCTGACTTAAGAGGGTCACCAAAACCCAGACGAGAAAGCAGTGCTCAGATCTCTGCAGGTGTTTAGTGGAATATGTGCTCTCTGCAGTGCTTTGGGGGTGTTTTCCAGGTAGGGCTGTCACATTGCTGAGGGGTGGCCTGTCTCTTTTACTGTCCAGAGCATCCGTTCACATAGGGTTGCTGCTACCCCTGTGCTGTTGGTATTTGCAGGTAAAGGAGGAGTCAGGAGAGAATGCCCCAGTGCTGAGTGATGATGAACTCGTGTCAATGTCCGTACGGGAGCTGAACCAGCACCTGAGGGGTCTCACCAAAGAGGAGGTCATCCGTCTGAAGCAGCGGAGGCGCACGCTGAAGAACCGGGGCTACGCTGCCAGCTGCCGCATCAAGCGCGTGACTCAGAAAGAGGAGCTGGAGAGGCAGCGGGTTGAGCTGCAGCAAGAGGTGGAGAAGCTGGCCAGAGAAAACAGCAGCATGAAGCTAGAGCTGGATGCCTTGCGCTCCAAGTACGAAGCACTCCAGACCTTTGCTCGTACTGTGGCGCGAGGGCCCATCACCCCGACCAAAGTTGCCACCACCAGTGTCATCACCATCGTGAAATCAGCCGAAATCTCATCCAGTTCTGTGCCGTTCTCAGCAGCCTCCTAGTGCCCTCGGTGGGGGGGAACTAGCAGCCTTTCAGAAGGGAGGGGATAAGGCTCTTATGCATTGTTCCGGAGTACTTGGTCACGTCAAGAATTGGCATTTTAACAATTCTCTTCCAAAAAGTGCAAAAAATAGGAGAAGAAAAGAAAAACGAGAAAACGAAAAACCTACCCCAAACCTACAAAGGGAACTTAACTGGTTGCTTCTGTCTGGACTCGGTGGCTCCATCAACCTCCTGTGTCCAGGATTTGAGCTCTGTATGCAGAACAAATAACAAGATCTGCTTCCTCCTTACCCCTGCCTCCCCCAAGCCCCTCTCAGCTGTGGGCAGCTTTCCAGCTGCGAGAAGATACCTGAGGAGCCTCCGGAGTCTTTGTGAATGATGCTCAAGAGCCAGGAAACAGATGGACTGTAGAAATCATCATGTGAGATGAATGTATGGGAAAAAAGAGTTTCCTATTGTGGCATCCTACTCCCTGTAAGAAGGGTTTCCCCCTATCTTCCCCGCTTCCACCTGATGTTATGAGGGCAGGGATATAGGCGTTTTGGATTAGATTTCATCCTGCTATGAGTGGATGGGAGCAGGAGGACGATGGAGACTAATGCTTGGGTCTGACCACACCCATTAGGAATAACCTTTCGTTTTCAATCCATGCTGTTAAAATATGGGAAAATATATCTATTTTACATATTTTAATATGCCCCATTACCTGTGTGGCCTGTAAGAAAAACAAGAACCAACAACTACATTGCAGCCTCCTTTCTTCCAAGCCCAGGTTTCCCGATAGCTGCTTCCCTAAGGTGTGCCTGTGAATTGGGTATATTTATGCAGTTTATTTCTTCCAAATGATCCATAGTCTTGAAGTAGCAGCTGCTTTATTGTTTTCTTTCTGGATTCCCTGAAGCTGATAAGGGAAGGAGGCACAGTAAATGCTGTGAAGAGCAGGGTGAAGGGGAGGAGAAGGGGAGATGAGGAGGAAAAATGCTGCAAGTATTACCAGGTGGAGGCAGAACTGGCTGCGAGAAGGTGGGACAGTTCTGCTGGGATCAGCACTATGAGAAGGGTTTTGTGCAGAGGTATTTCAGAGGGATGTTTTTCAAGCACTGAAGTGTAACTAAAGGGCAATAGCATTCAGACAGGAGGAGAGAGAGCTTCCAGAGCCTCCTCTTTGACAAAAGCATTGGCAGGTTAGCAATGAACATCCTAGCTGGAGAACTGGGCTCGCCAGTCTTTGACCAGAGAAGGGCTATGGGGAAGTTGGATGGGAGCTGGAAGAGTCTTCCTCTCCAGAGCACGTCAGGTGCTGAAGTTGGGATCCAAAGAGTACAGTGAATAACCCTCAGTGTTCAGGCAACCTGTGTGAACGTGACCCTGAAACTTGATGCTTTCTCTTGCCAATGGGTGGATTATCCCGAGGGGACAGGATGGAAAAGTCAGTGTGTATGTAGGGGACAGAGGAATTGGGATCGCAAAGTTGTTTGGATGGCTCTGAGCAGTGGTTTGGGAGAGGGATTTCTGGCTCGGCAATGGGCAGGAGGTGGGAAGCTGAAAGGAGCTGAAAAGCTGAATGTTTCCAGGTCACTGTAAAAAACAAAATAGCTATGTTGGTGTTCATGTGTTCTGTTGGTGTTCGTTTGTTTTCCTTTTTGGAGTAGGAAAGAAAAGGGACTGTGAGTTTTTGCAGGGCAGGTCAGAGGCTTGTGGAACGGACGATGCCTGTTGTCATGCAGGTGAGAAGAGAAAGAGATGGTTGAAGTTTAAAGATGAGGAGAAGAGCTTAGAGGATTTGGGCTCCAGAACAGAAAGCAAAGATCACGGAGAATTCACGAGTGTTTTGGACTGAAAGAGAATAATCAAGTGCCACCGTTGTTGCAAAGGGGACAGTGAACTGGCACCTGACATCCAGTGTAGTGTGTTGTTTGAGGCCTTGAATAGCAGTAGGTTTGTAGACATTTAGTGAAGCCCTACTTGTCTTTGGAAGAAGTTATCTTGCTTTTCCTTTTTTTTGTGTGATTTTGATTTCGTTTTTCACCTTGTCATCGGAGTCTCTGGATTTCCCAGGAGGGTCCTTTGTGAAATAGGTTAATGAAAAGAGAAACCTCAGACTTGGTTCTCGTTCAGTCCTCAACATCGACAGCCGTGACCTTACTGAGCCAGAAAGGGTGTAAGTGAAACGCTTCCCGAAGGCTCGTTCCCCCTGCCCAGATCCATGTGTTCTGGAGGGGAGCAGGGAGTTTCCTTCAAAGTGGTTTTCCAACACGTAGAGTTTGGATGACACTTAGCGTTACCTCATTTCTCCTCCACTCCCTCCCTATCTCCGAACAGGCAGATCGATGTCCTGTGTATCAGTACCAGATATTGACTCCCACAGCAGAAGCTGAGGAAGAGAAAGATGTTACTGTCATTTCCTGGTCCTCTCATGTCCTCCAGCTCACAGACATTGGAATCTTTCCCAGACCTTACAGGTGCCTCCGAAAACAGGCAAAATGGAGACTCCTGGCACTGTTGGGGCTTTAAATGAAAACTCTAATGAAAAAGGCCAGTTGACTTGAAAACGCCCAAATGCTTCCAGTCTTTCAAACAGCTCCAGAGCTCCATAACATTCCTGGCTAG
The DNA here is from genome assembly GCF_012275295.1 of Melopsittacus undulatus. Classification (NCBI taxonomy): domain Eukaryota; kingdom Metazoa; phylum Chordata; class Aves; order Psittaciformes; family Psittaculidae; genus Melopsittacus; species Melopsittacus undulatus. Next base: position 5,607,344 of record NC_047534.1, on the reverse strand, counting down.
ATAGGAACACCCTCTGGCTGCTCTTGAACCCCGTGCCGGGGCAATCAGACCAAGGGAACTTGGAGGTCGAACTTGGTTCCATGGGGTCTTCTTGCTGTTGGAATGGGTTGAGAAACATATCTTTACGTGGCAGTTCCCTTGTGGCCAAGTGTTTCTTTTATTTCCAGTTCTTGGAAGGAAGGGTGCCAAAGGCTTGTCCAAGTGATTGCTAGTTTAGTGCTGGTAGGCACTTAAATCTCTGGTCACTCGCTAAAGAACAAGAGGCCTGGGTGTTGTTAAAGCTGTTGATACCATAGCCATGGTAGGTAATCCATATTGGATATCCATAAGGACCACGTGGAAATATTTAAAAGAGAGAGAAATATATATATAAATATATAATTATATACATTTTATCGTACAGATTTTTTCGTAAAAAAAAAAAGAAAAAAAAATTAAGTTTTTTTCCAAGTTTGATACTGTAAATCTTTATTAAAAAGAAATTGCCGGTCCAGGGCTCCCTGGGTGGTGACCTGGAGGGGAACGAAATGGCCTGGCTAAAACTTCCACAGAGGGATCAGAATTGCAAGGTAACGTTGGAGGGAGGAATGACCCGAAAGCTGTTGTGACCGTGTTGAAGACCCAGCTCCTCCACCCTGGAGGGTCCCTCCAGCTTGGGGTTGTCGCGTTGCATTCCTCTGGGGGTCGGTTTGTTTCTGTTGTGGTTTTTCTTCTTTTTGTTTTATTTTTGGGGGGTTTTCTTTGATTTTCTTGGGGTTTTTATTTCTCTCCGTCCTGCACTTGCAAGCCTGACACCCAGGGCCAGGCGGCGTGGGGAGCTGGCTGCAGCCTGTGGCATCCCCCCGGACCGTACCTCTCGCTTGTCTCTTTGCTGCAGTAGTTTGGATGCTGGGGGCTCCCTTCTCTGCCCCTCTTTCATTTGTGTTGCCCACCCCCTGCCATGCTGCTGAGGAGGAGGGGGGTCGGCTCTGGATTTGAATGCTGGGATCCTCTCCCCATGGGCCTGGCCTTGCTTGGGATGCTCCCCATCTGCAGCGTGGGTACCAAGGGTTGGGTGGGAGGCAGGAGAAGACGGAAGCATCGGGCAGGGACATTGGGAGGGACATCTCTGTTCTTGTGGATGTTTGCTGTGCTCTCTATTGGGAATGGGGAACCTTTTCCCTCCAGGGCAGCTCTAGATCCCTTTGAAGCAAGTCAGCGTCTCTGCTCTTGCCCAACTCCACTGTGTGCCCATGGAGACCGGGGTGACACCGGAGGAGGGATGAGGCGCTGATGGGTGAGCTGTGGCAGGGCCAAAGCCAGGCCACTGGACGGCTCAATCCCGGGGAGGAGGAGGAGAAGGTGGCATTTTGTTTTTTCTCTCTCAAATCATTTAAACTTCATTGTCATGATTGTTTTTATTTAAGAAAAAAGAAAACCAAAAAAAAGGAAAAAACAAAAAAAAGGAAAAAAAAAGGAAAAAAGATACAAAACCTTAAACCTTTTGTAACGTGGATTTGTTTTCCTTCGTCTGTATTTCAGTCTGCTGGGGTGTTTCTGTAGATGGTGGATACTTGCTTTCATTTTTTTAATGATAGACGTCTTCTGTTTTCAGTTGGTTTTGTTTTGTTTTTTATCACCAGCTCATTCTATCCTCTGTGGTTACTCAGTAATTTCATTTCAATATTTATTTTTGTGCTGCTTTTTTATTATAAAATAAATTATTGATATACCAAGCAATGTGGATTCCTGTTTGTAAGGCGGATAGCCCTGTGTATGTGTCCATTACTTTCTCTTGACAGCCACAACGTAATTTATTGCTGTAAATTTAGCTGCAGTGACTGGTTTTTTTGTACCTTTCCAATAAAGCATTTTCTGGTTTCAGACTTGCCCTGGTCTATGGTCAGCGTTTTGGAGCTTGAATTGATCTTCAGTGGAGTGTTTTCCTTGTGGAATTTTGCCTGTGTATCCCCAATCTGACAGTGAGCAATGTGTTTTTTAGGAGGCCTTAGTGAGTGTGATGCTGCTCAGGGTTTGGCAAGCATTGATGAGCCCATGTATCCCCCTTGGCCTTGCCATGGTGCTTCCCTGGTGTGTTTGGAACATGCTCTTGTGAGTTGCACCTCTGGTAGATCCCATGCTCAGAGCACATGGTTCTAACCCAGGCTGTGCCTCTGTGTGTGATCAGTGGGTATTTATGGTAGCACAAGTGGAGGCTGATAGCTCAGCAGGTTCCTGCCTGCAGTCATGGTGTTGAGAGCTGGATGCACAAGGGTGCTCTTGGCTAGGAGGCCCTGTGCATCCTAGGTAAGTTGTGGTGCTGGAGAGACACCTTCTCCTCTGCTCCTGTGGGTTGTGAAACAGTCCTTCACTGCTTTCCTATGCGACTGGTTGTGAATAAATCACTTTAACCCCTTACACATCAATATTTCATCTTTATGTTTCACCCTGTTTGGGCTTTAAAGAGGTGGCACCTTGTGCCCTGTGCTCTGAGGGACCATGTTAGCTTTAACCCCCTATTCCACATGGTCAATTTTCTTTAGGTGAAGCAGGAAGACAGTTGGTCTGTGCCGGCTTGAGGCAATAGTTGGAGGCAGATGGGTGTGTTGGCCAGAGTTGGAGTTGGAGGTAGGGCTGAAAAGGCTTTGTGTGTCAGCAGGTAATGGATGGTCATTAGGTGGGGCCAGGCAGGCTTGGCTGAGCAGGGACCATGGTGGAGCCTGTGGAGTGATTGCAGTCACCCACTGAGCAAGAAACTCATCATCATGTGCTTCAGCTCCTGCCTGGAGGGGTGACAGCGAGGAGCTGGTGACAATGAGGAAGAGAGGGAAATAGGCCAGTGTGTGTTGATGGAGAAGCACAATGAGCTCCAGCTCTTGCGGCTCCCGTGGCATGGTGTTCCCTGATGTAAGGATACATCCTGGACACGAGCAGGCTCTAAACCTGCCTGACCCAAGCCCAAAAAGCTTGGGAGAACCATAACTGCATCCCAGCCTTGTCCTTGGGAAAGCCCAAGAACAAGAGACAACTGGAAAACAAATCTGCCAACCACTGGAGCCTGCTGCTGGCAAGGAGCAGAGCCTGTCCCTGCCTGGCTGCCTGCTGGCATGGCTCCAGGCACAGCCGGGCTCCTGTGTAGGTCACCCGTGTGCTCGCTGCCAGCTTTCCCTGTGTCCTTGCTGGAGAAGTGGAGGAGACGTGTTAGCAGAGGAGCACAGGACCATGTCTGCTGGGGAACGCATTGCTCAACCTACAACACTGCTGGTGTTTCCTTCCCTAGTGGATGTGTTCTGACAGCATCACGGTTTGAGGGCCCTGCCAGTGCCCAGCTCTTGCCTTGCTCCCTATTCCAAGTTAAAGAAGCAGGAGGTCAAGCTGTGTCTCCTGCTGGTGTCCAGCCCAGCATGGCTCCTTCAGGCTGGTATCACACTGCTGACTTGGATGAGCCACAGCTGGTACCCCTCCTCCTTGTTTCATTTGCACGAAGGACCTGTTTTACATATAATACAGTAATCAGGGCTTGACATAAATAGGCAAATGTTATTGTCTGCAGTGGGAATTGCACCTGCTGGCAAGAGCAATGAACGCAGCCCATTATGCACCGGAGTCGATCGTTTGCGCGATGAAGTACAACTGCATCTCTTGCTGTGTTCTTGTGCAAGTCTTTATCTCAGCGAGCATGCCAACAGATGTGCTATCATCACCTTTGCAGCCTGCCCTCGCTTCTGTTCCTGCAGCTGTGGCCAGCCCTTTCCCAGGGAATGGAGAGGACCAGCATGTGATGTCCCTGCTTCAGTGCTGACTGCACTACAAAGCCAAGCAGGCTCGTTCCTTTGCACTGAGGCTGCCCTTTGCAGGCAGGATATTTCTTCTTCCAGGATGCCAGGACCACGGGTGGATGCCTGCATGCACAATGCATATGGATCTAGTTGATGGACCTCATTGCAAGGGAAGTAGCAGCTGTCACCAGCTAAACAGGTATGGGCTGAGGTGCTTCAGAGCAAAGGGACTTGCAAGACTGGCTTAGTTATAGGCTGCTTGTGTGGAGTCCAGGCTTCCAGCACGATAAGGTTTCTCCAATAACAACAAATAGATGTTGTCTTGGTGCTGGAGTCTGGGCTTGGCTAAAGCAGATCCAGCAGCTCTGAACTGCTGCATCCACAGCTCAGACGAGGGTTGGAAGAGGCGCAGTGGAAGGAGAGGAAGCAGGGGACTCACACACACACACACACACTCTTTGTGGAGTGAAAAAGATGAGCACGAATCCTGTGGGAATGCCAAAATGTGCAGGATGCTGCGTGTGCAGGTATTTCTGCTGGGCTAGCAGTGAGGGGCAGGGAGGACACCGAGCTTAAGAGCATCAGCATTAGCAGGAACAGGCAGATCGTGGCTTTGCTTGCTGAGCTAAGGGAAAACACTTGCCCTGTGCTAGAAATTGCTGTTTATTAGAAAAATTCATAAATAATTTCATGATGTGATTTGCATTTTGCAGATAAGAGGAGGTACAGATGGAACCAAACAAATGCTAGGAGTTGTTTGTAAAACAGCTTTAAGCCTTACCCATTGCTTTGCCACGTGAGTGCAACTCAGACTGTAGGCTTGCCCTTGTCCTTTCACTGCCCCCTAATAACAGCCCACCCAGTGCCTAACGACGTTCTCAGGGATCATCTTGGAGTAAAAATTGGACTAAAAACTGTGGGGAAAAACCCCAGAGAGGAAGTTTAAAGGAAGGATGTGCACTCTCCATCACTGATGTGGCAGAATCCCCCCATGCAGTATCTTCCCCTGCCAGTGATCCTGCCCTGAGCAGTGGCATCCCCCAGCATCTCTGTCTCCATCATTATCACCCTGCTGTGCTCAGCTCCCTCCTGCCTTCCCCCAGGTTGGTAAAGAGCAAGGGGCTGGGAGGAACAGACAGTTCCCAGTAAGTGCATTCCTACCATCACCAGTCACGGTCTGGTTCCCTAATAAAGGCTCTGAAAAGGAATCTGGAATCCCTTTTAACTTCTGATCCAGGCAGAGATAAGCTGGTTGGACATAAACAAGTGCTTCTGTCACCAGCAGCTTTCCAAATGCAGCTGCAAGACCCCATGTTAGCCCTGAATGAGATCCTGCTGCTGCTCCCGGGGGAGTTCCTCATCCAGCTGCATCCCCATCTGGAGGGAGAGGAGGATCACTTACTCTTCCTCCCTGGTAAAGGTCTGCACAACTCCATGGGCTTTTCTGGGAGGAGGAGAGGGGGAAAGCTGTACAAATAAGGAATGATGTCTTTGAAGCGTTACCGGGTTTTGAGGTGAAGTGAAGTCACCTTCCTGGGCTGGTTTTCTCCACGGGGCCCTTGGAGATCAGTTTTTTCACTCAAATCAGGAAAAACTAGAGCAAAACCGTGCTGAGAAAAGCATTTCAGCACTGCTTGGAGGTAAGAGGACGGCGAGGGCGGCTGGGCCATCCTGTAGCCTGGCTCTCCTTCCTGCCTGGCATTCCCCAGCACAGGCATGGGGGCATTGAGGCACCAGCAGTGGGAGCAAAGCCCAGGCTGCAATGCATGGCTGCTTATTTGCAGGAGCAAAGATAGCCCCAATCTTAATGCCCAAAGAGATGGGACAGCAGAAACTGGCACTATTTGATTTAACCTTTCCCTGGCTTATTGCATCTTCCCTTTGAGAGACTGGCTTTTTGGGTAGAGTTCCTGGCTTCTCAGTGCTCCCATTAGACCAGGTTGTCTCAGCCTTGAGACACCTCTCATGTGCATGGGTTTTAACGTTCCCAGTGTCACCGTCACTTCCATTGTCCCCTACAGCTCCTCATCCGACAGGATCAGCACTCTCTTCTCAATGTTTTTGCTCTTTCTGCTGCTTAGTCCATCCACCTGGGAGGCCACGTGCCCATTCTCTCCTGGTGCTTTGCGCTCTGCCTCATGCATTGACTGCTGGGTGTATTGCTGGTACGTGGGTGAGAAGTTGTGGATTGCGTCCTGGACGATGTCCTGGGGGCTTATGGTCTCCTTCAGCCCGCTGGAGATGCTCTGCATTGGAGCAAGGTTTGCTGAAAAACAGAGAGAAAGGGGGGGGGGGGGGGGGTAATGGGGCATTAGACACTCATGAGCCCAAGTGCTCCAAGATTGGAGTGACACTTTTCCATAGTAATTCAAGATATTGTGGTCCATGTCAGCTTGCAGTGCAAGTTCCAAGGAGAAGGAAGGAACCCCAGCTCTGTTTCCAACAGGATGGATCCTCTCAGCAGCATGTGCTCTAATACCAAAATCCCCTAATTCTGCTCATCCACATCAAGGTCTCTCTTCCTATCCACTTGCTGTGGCTCATGGGTATCATGAGGGAATAAGAAGGAACTCGTGGAGCACAGGAGAAGAAAATTGCTCCTGTGGTTTTAGCATCCCACTGGTAATGCTATAAGGGGGATCTCTTTAGTTACTGACAAAGAAAGGAAAAGTTACCTGTTGAATTTTCTTTCTTCTCTCTGTACACCTGGCAGCTGAATGCATAGCGCAGGGCAATGGAGGCAAAGAACATCTCAATGCAGATGATGAAGTTCTGGTAGCCAGCAGCCACTGTCCCAGCTCCCACCTCCTTCCCGTCGATGATCTGAACTTCAGGGATCACCCCACATTTCTCCAGGATTGCCAGCAGCGTTCCTGTGCAGGGGAAGTGGGATCAGCTCTGGTGCTGTATCCCTGGCTCAGTTGTGGTTATGGGATGAGAAGCACTGGGCATCTGTGGTGGTACCCACCTTGCCAGAAGGAGAGGAAGATGACTGCCTTGATGGTGACGAACTTGAGGACTGGCTCAAATGGGCGCAGCAGGTCCATGGTGGCAAAATAGAAGAGGAAAAGGGCGTAAAGTGCCAGGCTGACAGAGAAGTTGTAGATGATGGTGATGTAGAGGTAGCCGCTTTGGACACTGTGGGAAGACAGAGATGATGCTCCGGGGTGCAGGAACAAAGTGAGCACAACTAGAGGCAAAGAAGGATGAATGGGGAGGGGAGAAGTGCATAGCTTTGCTGCAGGGGAGAGCACAGCCCAGGAGGGGAAGGAGAGACTGGGGGAAAGGGGGGAGCATGGGACTACTCTCAGCTTTTCCTCTATGGTGATGAAGCAGGGGCCTCTCCTGCCCCCTTCACCCTCTCATCCCAACCCAGCATCCTTACTTGAAGTCCCCATCGTGGTACTTCCCGAAGGCCTGCAGGATGATGGTGACAATTGCCATGAGGGGTTTCACAATGCAGAACTGCAGCGTGGCCTGCATGGGGAGAGACACAGTGCAGCCTGAGCAGCAGGGACATCCCACTGCCCTCCCTGCAGCTCCTGTTAGCCCCAACCCCTCCACATAACCCAGCCCCTCCACACAACCTGACCCCTCTGCTCCCAGGACAGAGACACACAGGAGGGAGCAGTTCTCCATCACAGCAGCAACTGGTGCTGTGGGGTGAGATATAAAACCTGCATATAGGAAGTAGCAGGGCTCCCAAAAGGCAGCGTGGCCACTCTGAGATGGGAGACCAGCTGATCTGGGGACAGAGAGCCAGGATTCAGCCTGCAGCACAGACCTATAGAGGGTTAGAGCAGCTCAGGCTAACCTGGGACTGGACAGAGATGGCAATCTCAGCTCTGCAGTGGGAGGAGACCCTGACTCAGCAGTGAGTCAGCGGCAAGGACAGAGAGCCCTGCTGCTGGCTGGGTGCCTGTGAGCAGGGTGAGCTGCCTCTTGGAGGAGAAAACCCAAACCAGTGGGAGAGTGACAAAGCAGAGCCCCCAGAGGGCAGTGGGGAAGGGACCCAGAGAGCCCTCATCAGAGGGGTGCAGAGCCAATGTCCCCCAGCAGGTACCCACCTGCTTGCAGAAGCGCAGGAATCCAATGGAGTAGGACATACCCTGAAGGCAGCAGGTCCCATAAAAGCAGCTGGATCTGGAAGGAGAAGCCGAGGGGATGCTGTTGGGGCTGCTGGATGGGGATAGTCAGTGCAGGGCTAAGGAGCTTGTGTGTTGCTGGGACTTACGCAATGGGCTTCCCACGGATCTCAGCCATGATGGTGCTCTCCCCTCCAAGGTACTCAAAACACAGGCTCAGGAAGCTGTAGATCACAAAGGCTGGCAAGGGAAGGGCACACAGGGTCAGCAGGGCTGATGGAGATAGGGGAGGGGCTTGGTACCTGTCACATTCCTTCCTGCCCAGGTGTTTTGTCATCCACCCCAGCATCTCCTCAGCCTTTGGCAGGTGGAGCCCAGCAAGAGGAGCAAGCAGAGTCGGACACACAGCACCATGTGCACAGGGTTTGCTGCAGATGCAGCAGCTCCTCTCTGCACACACAGTCTGTATGTGCATGGGGCAGCAGTTGTATGTCTCAGCAGTGTGCACGGAGCCAGGCACCATGCACACCCAGACAAACCTAGGCAGGAATGCAGTGGCCAGGAACCATCTGCATGGAAAGACCTCAGAATTGCTAAGGGGCAGCACAAGTGGCCAGCAAGGAGCAGGTCCTGAACAGCTTTATTGGACATCCTCATTGCTTATTCTTCATATACTCCAAACCTGAATGCACATGCCTACACTCTCTACTCCTCAGGGGGTGAACAAGGTGGAAGTGCAACCTCAACCCTGAGAAGCTTCCCATGCACCTCAAATCACCCCAACTCCCCAGTTTCTTAGGTATGTCAACATCCTGCTTTACAGAGGACCTGCATTTCTACCCCAAAGGCAGCCAGAAAACCTCTTTCCCCAGGAATATGATGCTGGGGTCCATCTGAGGCTGTTGGAAAGGCTCGTGTCTGCCTATGGGGCATCTGCTTCCTGCTGCTGATGGAGAAGGAAGGGGAAAACCTCTGCTTGGAGGAAGGGAAGTGAAAGAGGTGGAGATTTGCCTCCTTATGCAATCCAGAGACAGGTCAGTGGGATGAGAGCCCTGCTTTGCCATCAGCATCCCTGCCAAGGAGAGGCTGCACCCACCTTCATAGCAGTCGCGCACTGAGTCAAAGTAGACATAGTACTGGTGGCTTCCGAGGAGGAGGAGGCTGAGCCAGGAGTCGAAGGCATAGACAGGCACGATGAAGAGGATGCGGATGATATAGCGCTGCTCCTTGGGGATGGTGTAATTCCTCAGGTGTGTGTAGATCTGCAAAGTGCTCAGTGTGTGGATCTGTGGCTACCACTGATCAGAAGGGGAACCAGAGGTACCCCCCAGCCCACAGGTCTGCAGGATGCTCATCCCACATCAGCCCTCCTTTGTGGTGAATAGACACAAGAGACAGGCTCCATCCCAGTCCCTGGGGCACTCCCTTCCATGCAAACACATGGAAATCAGGTCCCTTCCCTGGCTCTATGCAAGGAGCACACCTTCCTCTGTGCCAGCCCCACCCCAGTGTTCAGAGGCACCAGCTTGCCTTCAGTAGCACCCAAACCCATGCCCATGGCAGTTGGTGGTGTGCATCCCAAAGGCACAGACCCTAAGGTACCAGCTGAGGAGCCCCATTGGGTGTTGCCTCCAGGCAGTGCTGATGCCCTTCTCTGGCAGCCATCAGGGAGCAATGGGCAAAGTCCACTGTGCGGAGCTGCCAGCACCACCTCCCTCTGCACAACAGAGATATCCCCTCCAGGCAGCAACAGCAGGAGGTATTTATCTGGAGCTGAGTGATTTGCAATTAACTTGGGGGCAATCAATAGCCTGGCCCCAAGTGCTGAGCCCTGTCTCTGCCCCAGCCTGTACCTGGTGGAAGGTGATGATGAGAGCCGACCACACGAAGATGCTGGAGATGACATGTGCTGCTGTAGTGGTCAGGAAAAGCTGCTGGCTGTCCTGGGAGTCGTTGTGGGCAGCCATAAGCAGGGTAAGGGCTGTGGATGGGGAGGATGAAGCCAGCCTGGGTGCTGTGCTGGGCCCCAGGGTGCTGGGCTCCACGGAAGAGGGCAAGGCACGTGTGGCATTACTCATCTGCAGGGAGGGAGAGGCAGGACTGAGGTGAGCTGGTGAGGGGAAGGTCCCAGTACATTTCCCAGCCCACACAGTGTGGGCAAACCTCCCGTGAGGTTTATCTTCTCCATAGGGTTTTTCCAGCGTGTCCCTCATCCAAACCAGCCTATTTATGATGGTTGGAAAATGCAAACAGCAGGAAAATGCAAACATCCTTCAAGAGCAGGAGGTGTATGCAAACATCTTGCCCCCAGAACACATACTTCTCCTTCCCAGCCTTGCTTCTTGCTTCCTCAGGGGTCTTTATCCCACTTGTAATGGAAAACCTGTCTATGTTTGTGTCACTGTGAGTTCACTCATGTTGCTCAGGACCCTTTTCCATCAGGAACCAGATATCTAAGGGCTAAACTCATCCCTCAGTCATGAAAATAGCAAGTCCCTTATCTACTCGCCATCTGGACACTTAGATCCTTCTCCTTGGGAGCCCAGAAGACACAAGAATACCTGTGATCCCCTCCCAAATTTAGCTCCTTTCATCATGCATGGCCTGATGGAGGCAAAATCCAAGGCTGCCCAAGAATGTTTGACATCACCCAGGTTGTTTGGCCAAAAAACCCTTGGCCATTTTGGGATCATGGGGGTCTTGGTGTGCCATCAATGCCAACTCCAAGACTTGAAGGGCAGCCGGTGGTCCCTCCTATACAAACTGAGCATGAGAGAGCAAGCCTGCCATGCTGCAGCAGAGCTGCTGCCCTTTGGGGATGCTGTGGTGCTCCAGCATCTCCCCAGCAGGTCTGTCCTCCTAGAAGCACTGCCCCAAGGCATGGAGCATTCCCAGCACAGAGAGCAGCTGGGGCATGAGGGCACCGTGTACCCTGCGGATCCAGACAGCAAGGACCAGCCTAATAATACACTCTTATTTATAGGGCAGCTTCATATCTCAAGGCCAACAGATGCGCAAACTGCCATGTTTGGCCTCTCTTTCTGCTAATCTACAGAAAGCTGCTTCTTCCCAAGTACCACAATAGTGGTTTATAAAAGCCCTGACCCAAACCAATGACCGGTGAGCAGAGCTCTAACTATAGAGACAGTTCTAGGTGCATTCATAAACAAAGATTTCAGCTGCTGGGTAACAACTGCCTGCAGATAAAACCATAAGCGTGAACTGATGAGAAGCAAGGAAGTATCTGCCGCAGATCCGACTGGTAGGTACTGACCTTGGTCCACTTAAACATAGCAAACAAACCAAAGCGAGAGCTCGCCCTGTGGCTGCCTCTGCTGCCCTCTGCCCGAACCCCAGCCTCACAGGCGAGGAAACTCGGCTGGTGTCAGATCAACAGCCCTAAAAATACCTTCCCCCCCCCCCTCCTCCGCCTGGCAGGAGCTGCCTGTAAGCCGAGATGCCCGGGGCAGCAGCGAGCTGGCGAGGAACCAGCAGCTCACCCGCAGTACCTGCGAGCACAGCCGGAGGTGGATGCGTGGATGGATGGATGGATGGATGGATGGATGGATGGATGGATGGAGGAGGCAGCGGGATTCGGGTCTTTCCTCCCTGTGCCCGTCCCACGGCCCTGCCCCTGCCAGCAGGAAGAAGGGAGAGCCGGGCAGGGAGCTGGTCTTTGCTCAGACCATGACGCTGCCGGACCTGCCTTGTAAACATTAACAGGAGGAGGGAGATAGCTCATGGCACGGAGAGGGAGGTGAGAGCTCAGCTGTGCCCTGCTCCCCATCAGTCCTCACTCTTCCTAGGGGCTGCCCTGCTGCTGGCTGGGGCCATAGGCTGGATTTGGGCATGCTTTAATCGAGTCATAGAATCACAGACTGGTTAGGGTTGGAAAGGACCTTAAGATCACCCAGTTCCAACCCCCCTGCCATGGGCAGGGACACCTCACACTAAACCATGGCACTCAAGGCTCTGTCCAACCTGGACTTGAACATGGCCAGGGATGGAGCATTTAAGCATTTACCACTTCTTTGGGCAACCTGCTCCAGTGCCTCAGAACCCTCACAATAAAGAACTTCTTCCTTATATCCAACCTGAACTTCCCCTGTCTAAGTTTGAACCCTCTGCTCAAACATCACAATAGGGAAGGGTCCAGCTCGCCTCCCAGAACACAACGGAGACCCATGCTCATTGCTAGACCCATTTACCGTGTTTTTAACCCATCACTGTGCCCCAGGTGCCCAGCCCAACCCCTATCGGCTTTCCCAGCCACGGCGGTAGGAGCACAGTGGCTCCAGCAGCCGGTCCCTGGCAGGCTCCCCGACATTGTCACACTCTGAACGTGGCAGAGCAAGTCATTAAACACAAAAGCCTCGGTGCCGCTTGGAGACAGGGCTCCCAGCTCCACAGGTAATTAGATCCCGGCCATGCAAGGTAGCTGGGCAATTCAATGCAGTTAGAGGGACATTTGCTTCCAAAACAAAGGCGGAAAGGAGACAGAGAACAATATTAGCAGCAAAACTCAGCTTCTCAGTGGCAGTGCCACATCCAGTCCGGGTGTTTTCAGCCGCTTTGCAGGTACCTGCCATGTCTACCTGTTACCGGCCCTCCATGGAATATTAGAGCTGCTAAGTGAGCACTGAGCAGGAGATAAACTGAGCAGCGAAACCTGCTTTTGGGGCTTTTTCTTTGCCAGGGATTCCCCTCCATCCACAGGCTGCCAGAGCATCACATCCCTCCCATGTCCTGAAGCACACAGGACAAATCCCACCTTGTCCCCGTGAGGCTGAGGCAGTCAGAAAGGAAAGGCAAACCCCTAGTCCCCCCACTAGTGCCTGTGCACTGCTGGCTGTACACCACAGTAAGGGGAGAGAGATCCCGAACCCCATCCTGGGGGTGGGATCACCCACATCCAGGCTCAGCCCCACCACAGGAGACATGCCTTTCCTCCTGATTGCCTTCAGAAACCCCCAGGATATGGGGGTTATCTCCCTGCCCAGCCTCCCCATAGCACCCCAAGGCCACCCAGGAGGAAGGACCTATAGCACATAGCTATAAATTGAGACAGGGAAGCATCAATCTCTCCTTAAGGCGATCCCAGAGAAGTTGGTGCCCCACACACACAGGGCATTTACCATGCTGGTCCCATGGATGGCTGGGGCACCCTCTGCTCTGTGCCGGCTGCTGCTGAGCAGCAGGACCCCCCCGGACCCCACTCACCCTGCGGGGCTGCTCCAGGAGCTGGCCTGGCTGCCGGGCACCTGCACCCGCATCCCCTGCGCCCTCCTCCATCGGCTCGGTGGAGACTCCTCCTCCGGGCACCTTCCCAGCCCTGCCCGCTGTCAGCTCACCCTGCCTGCAGCCCGCAGCCGGAGCGGCAGGTCGGAGAAGCCACCCGACTTACCTTTCCAGTCTGCCACGCTCGGCACCCAACCCGGAAAGCAAACACGGACCGAAAGCCATGGCGCAGCCTGACACCCGCACACGTCCTGCGGGGCAAAGGCAGGTTGTATTGCAACTGGGAGTTAATCCTCACCTAGAGGAAAGCGATGGCATTGGCAGACCTGTGCTTGCTTTTTGAGGCAGGCCTTCCCCTTGGTTTGCTGCAGGGTAGAGGAGCAAAGCTAAGGACCTGTTGCCCATGATCGAATTTATCACCCCTGGAAAGGCAGCAAGGTATGTGTGTCCTGTTTCCAACACCAAATTGGTGCTTTCAGGTAGAGCACCCATAGGACCAGCATAGCAAGAGCCCTCTGTGTGTGTCACCCACTCCTCTGCACAGGCTTTAAGGAGAGATGGATGCTGCTCTGTTTCAATTTATACCTATGTGCTAGGTCCTTCCTCCTTGGTGGCCTTGAGAGTCATATGGAGAGGGTGGGCAGGGAAATAACCCCCATGCCCTGGCATTACCTGAAAGCCAGTTTTTAGCTGAAAAGGTCCTTTCTTGCCACCCTGTGCAGACCTGGTAGCACACAGAGCCAGGAAATGAAGGTGGCTAACTCGTGGCTGGCTTTTAGGTAGCAGCACTCAGGTTTTCAGAGTGCAGCAGTGGTTTGCCACCATATCACCATGGTGGAAGATGCAATTTACATTCAATTTGCTAATAAATGTACGGTTTGCGCATGTTGCTGGAGCTGTGGAGACTGAGAGAGGGCTGGGATTTGGGAAATACATTGAATTTAATGTCAGGAAAGGATCTCTACTAACAAACCAGCATCGTCATTAACCAATTCCACATGCCTCTCTCAGCCTTCCTAGACCAATAAAAAAGCATAAATGAGGGAAAATGTGGAGCTCTCACAGATGCAAATCTTTGATTCTTGGAAGCACAGTTTGGAGAATTATTTTTAGATGAAATGTCTTGTCAGGGGCAGCTGCAAGCCTGCAGAGCCTGAATGTACTTTTAAAGTTTCATTTCTCATAATCCCTTCACTGCTGTAAATGACTTCAGAGAAAAGAGACCTTTCGAAAGCCACTTTCTGCTTTTCTACTTGTAGGGGATTTTTTTAGCAACAGAAACATCCCAGCAGCTGGATCTGTGTGGGGCAGGCAGAGGCTCTGGGCTGGTTCTGCCTGACCAACAGGTCCTAATGCAGCACAGGCTTTGCCTGCTCAGAATCCAAGCCCCAGCCTCTATTCTGCTCTGCCAATAAGTGACAGAAGTGTGTAACAGCTCACTTAACAATTTACTACTTGGTGTTGTTACAAGAAGAGGTAAAACCAAATGTGTTTTCAAGCAAAGCCTGGCTATTAAGCATTGCATCAACTCATATGACTTCATTGAACGCTTTTATTTCAACAGACTTGGGAGAAACACCCATGTGTAACCCCCCAAACACTTTTGTCCCCTTGTCTCCTATGACAGATGCTTCAGGAGAGGGACAGCTCTTTCCAAGTGGTCCCACCGAGGTATGTGCTGCCTCTCTGATGTGCTGGTACCACATAACACATAAGCAGCTCTTATTTGTCTCCTTCTCACCACTAAATTGGGCTCCTGTCTTCCACCCTGATGTCAGCTTTCACGAAATTTGCAGAGCATAATTATCTGCCTCTCTTTAAAACCAGAGCTAAAGTGGAAAATGGATTCCGACTGCATCAGGAAAGGGACTGACACGACGACAAAAGCAGTCGTATTAGGACTCATTTCCTTAAAAACAAGCAGGAAAACCTTTCCTATTATGCAACTGCTGTTGATTTGTTACAGGCTTGTGTTTCAATTGAAGCAATTTTCACAGAGCAAAAAAGAAAACAGGTAAAATTAGATTTGTCAATGTTTCTTTTTATTCACCCTGCACTGGGTGTTCCCCCTCTGCGGTGCAGCGTAGCTCCAGAGCTTGGCATCCATCGCTCCTCAGGATACAAACGCAAGAGCCACGCCACTTCCCAAGTATACATCCCACCCAATGTGATTAAAATAACACTTCTCTTGTATGTTGAGACAATTGCCCTCGTCTCATCACTGACTGTATGGACTGCAAACCTGTCACAGTAACAAAACCCACAAATGTTCTACACAGTAGAGAAAAATTCATGAAATTCCTCAGTTCGTCCAAAACCAGCACAAAGACATTCCATCATTTTCATTTCTTGTCCTTTTAAATAGGTGGTGATGAGTCACAGACTCAAGATCATTTCCTTGAATCCAGATGGCACAACTTCACCACACTTGGCAACTTCGGATCACTTCCCGTAGAGCTTGTATTCCTTCCATGGTCTTGTCCTTTAAAGCCATGGCGAGAAGAATGGGTTTGTTCCCAGCTTCCTGAGACACAAATGCCACCAGGTTTTTGGCACAAACATGAACGAGGGGCTGAAAAGCAAAGGCAAACAGATGTACACTATCACAGCTGGGAGAGCTCTCCTGCATGAGCTGGGAGAGCCCTGCAATGACATGGAACGTGTTGAGAACCTGTTGATACATCCCTGGCAGTGTTTAAGGCCAGGCTGGATGGGCTTGGAGTGAACTCTTCTAGTGAAAAGTGTCACTGCCAGTGGCAGGGGGGTGGAACTGGATGAGTTTTAAGGTCTCCTCCAACCCAAGCCAGTCTGGGATTCTATGATTCTATGATACTGGACTCAGACTGAGAGTGCAGTTCGCTGAGAGGTTGCAACATGATTGGGAACAGACACAGTCTGGCTGGTCAGCAAAGCCAAAGTATGCACCCAGCTAGCTTAAAAGGGAAGAGTTTGGACACAGGAGTGACAGCCACCCAAACTACCCTGAAACAACTGAACTGGAGCTGCACTTTAATCGAGCTCTGCACCAGCCCAGATATCTTCGGAAGCTGGTACAGAGAAGCTTTCACTAATCCTCCCACCCTAACCATCAATTTCCTTCCACTAATCCTCCCACCTACCAAATATCAAATTATATGAAATGCCATGGATCAAAATGCTTCTGCTTCCATCAGAAGAATTCTGAGGAAGTCTCCAAGTGCAGCTTTTGTTTAAAAACTTGTTGCTGACGAAGGTATGTTAACATACAGGCTCTGGAAACGAACTTACTTTTGTAGTTCCTAAAGACCCCAAAATAGTGGTTTTTTAGTCTTTTACAGCATGTGTAAAAGACGTGTCAGTTTTGATTTTAATTTTAATGGAATAATGAAACCCAGAAGTAAGTAGTGATGCTGAAGGAGGGAAGAAGAGGCGTATTATCTTCTTAATGAGGTTTCTTTAACAAGAAAAAACCAGGAACAGAATAGCACAGACTATTTCAGTTGGAAGGGTCCTACAACCATCATCTAGTACAAACCCGGAGCCAATTCAGGGCTGACCAAAAGTTAAAGGATGTTATTAAGGGCACCAAATGCCTCCTAAATACTGACAGTCTTAGGGTATCGACCACCTTTCCAGGAAGCCTGTTGCAATGTTTGACCATTCTCCTGGTAAATAAGTGTTTTCTAATGTCCAGTCTGAACCTTCACTGCTGCAGCTTTGACCCATTCAGCTTGTCTTAGCTTTTATTTACAACCACAGTCATGTATTTTATCAGAAGGATGAGCTTGGTTTCAGCTACCAGTGTGCTATGGAAGTGTGCACCATCCCAGGTGGGGTTGTTAATGGGGACAAGCAGGAAGACAGCAAACCAGTGAAAGCTTTTCCTTAAAGTCTGATCAATAAAGTTGGCAAAATGATTTAGAAATCGATGTTACAAAGAAAACAAAGGCACTTCCCATCTCCAAATAAAGCACAAAACCAGCTCGGGGATGGAGGTGGTCAGAATTAGCAGACATCATACCAGGGAAAGAAAAGCACCTCCCAAACAGAGAAGGGAATCTACCACTGAATGACAAGAACTCCATGAGGGGAAGCTGCAGGTAGAATCAAGAACTTGTGTTGCTAGAGATTTTCTAGTTAAGGTTAGAAAGTAATATTTGATAGCCCCAACTCTGATGGAAAGCCTCATATTGTAGCGCTGTAACTTTGTGCTTTAATGGTTGACTAGCTGACGCTTTGTGAAATACATTTTCTTCTGCTTTCTCTCCAGCTTTGTGAAAGGGTCGATAAAAACTCGTTTTGTTGAAGCAAAACAAATGAAACTTTCTCAAGGGAAGGTGCTGGCAAGCACAGTTGGGAGAGGGTAACTAAAGTCCATTATGTGGCTGGCATAGACTGGGGGGGGCAACAAAAAGGACTTAAGAAGGAAAACAACCTCACTGGGAAAGGAAACCCCAAAAAGGATGTCAAAGGTTGCATGTTTGATCTTGTAACCCTTAAATCTACAGCTGCTTTATCAGATCTTCCATAAACACAGCAAAGTAACCCTTGGACAGGAAATAACAGCTCCCCAAACCACTCAGTTCAACATCTGTTATGTCAAGGAGCAGAGGAGCACCCCATGTTCCTGATGAAGCCCTCGGAAGACACTCTTCAATTAATCTTGCCACTGTGCAAACACCAGTGAACTGCTGCCATCCACCAACTCCCTGGCAACTTGCACAGCCCCACTTGCAACATTCCCCCCTTCTTATCCTTGCTGCCTGTGTATCCACTCTCACCTCATCCTTGCCCAGCAGCACCTTAGTGGTGAGCGAGGGCCTGCCCACGTTGTCACCCACTGTGTGGGGGTCCACATAGACGATTGTGCCCATCTTGCCGTACTGTGTGACTACCACGAGGATGGAGTTGGAGAACGCTGTGCACACCACCTCTGTCGGGACCCCGTGTACCACCTCCTCTCGCTGCTTGGACATCACAACGGGATTCGCTGCCATGGCTGCTGAAAAAGCACAACAAAGCAACGATAAAAAATAAAATAACATTAAAAACACGGACCATGGGCTATAAAAAGCCCGAATCCTTCATTTGCAATACCCAGTGTTAACAGAGCACAAACGCATCTGGAGGTGTGTGTTTGTGCAGGAGCAGCGATCAGCACCCCACATCCCTGATGGGGACGGGATATCTAACCGCCCCTCAGCAGCCGTCCGCACAACGAGCTCATCATGGTTTAACAACAACCGCACCTCCCTCCCCTCGCAGCCTCCCAGCCGCTGGCACCGAAGGGGGGACCCCCGAGCCCCGCTTCCCACCCCTGGGCCGGGCAGGCCTAACGCGCTCCCCCTGCCTCCGGGCCGAGGCTGACGGCAGCCCCGCCGCCCCTACCGGCACCGGGCCCCTCCGCACCGCCGCTGTCCGCCCAGGCCCGCCCCGCCGCGGCGGAAGCGGCTCCGTTCCCGTCCTTCCGCCGGCGCGGGGCGATGGCGCAGGGTGATGGCGGCGGTGCGGGGTGATGGTGATGGCGGTGGTGCAGGGTGATGGTGATGGCGGCGGTGCGGGGCGGCCACTGCTCTTCCCTCCCCTCAGCGCCGCGCCGCCATTACCGCCGCCATTACCCCCCCTTCCTCTCAGGGATGTGGCCCCTCGCTGGCCCCGGGGCTGAGCCCCTTCCACCGCCCTCATTTTGATGCCGTTTTCCTGTTTTTCACCCCCGTGTTCTCCTCTCCCACCCTCCGGGTGTTGTTCAGGCCCCCGGCCGTGTTTTCCCGTCAAAATAAGGGTGGTTTGGGCCATGGGAGCAGCCGTGTCCTCATCCCCGTCACAGCCCGCACGCCTCGTTGGTGGGACAAGAGGCACGTTTGGCATCAAGGCACTTCGACCATGGTCCAGCTGCTTCATGAGCGACTTGTGGGGCTTGAGGGCACGATGGGGCTGTGATGGGAGTGATACAGGGGTAACCGATGTACAGGGGGGTAATACAGAGAAATTGGACAAGGGGGTTAAAGGAATTCCTTTGCTTAAACAAAAGTATTGTCTGTCCTAAGTACCTGCCATTGCCATCCTGCCAAGGCATTGATTACTGCTGGAGGGGGAGAAGCAGATGCCAGTTCTTCTGACAAGGGACAAAAGAAGATGATTGGTTATACTGATAAGCCAGGGAGAGGCAGACTGGGCACAGACCAAACCCTAAGGCCATGTCTGAAGGTTAAAAGGTGTAAAGTTTAAGAAGAGGAAGACTCATTTACTTCATCTTGAAGACCCCTGCCCATGGCCAGAAGGGGCACTGCTCAGGTGCAAAGGACCTTCCGGCTCGTTATAATACGAAGCGGGGATAGATACTAAATATGTATAGGTGGATTGAGCAACCTCATGTCTATCTATACCTTAAGAGAGTAAATGTAAAGGGAGAACAACCCTGAGGTGTGCATGCCTTGGAGGAGCTATCCCCATGCCCCTCAGCGCTGAATAAAAGCATACTTACTTTACAACTTTAACTAGTTGTGGAGTCTATCCATGCATCAGGAGATGAAGACCTCCATGTGGAGAGTGCAGACCTAGATGTTCATGTCCCACGAGCAGTATGGATAAACATCTCTGTTAATTGCATACAGGTAATCCAGTGCTATCTTTCCTCTTTGAAATACTCATTAATAGTAATTCTGAGCACTATTTATACAAAGCCCTGAAGATTGGGCTTTCTCAGAGGTTTGCAACCTTCCAAACTCACAATTGCTGTGTCTAAAATAGGCTCCAGTCCTCGTTTTCTGTGTGTTATCTCTCCTTACGGTCATTCCCACCACACACAAACTATCCCTGCTGTGGTGCAGCAATAGAGACCTGAGTTGTGAACTGTGCAGGTAACGTCTCTTAAGGATTTAACGAATCTTCGTTTGTTTTGCATTAAAAGTTGTAACAAAACTTGGCTACAGAGGATTTAAACTTCGTGCTGAGAATCCCTTAAAGCACCGTTAGAGAGCAGCAGAGGTCCATGGAAAGGCTTTTAATGCACCAGGTTATACTTGTGGTTAATTCAGAGGCTTGATGCCTCTTCGGCGCTCCTTGCAATCTGGGAAATAGTCTGTTTTCCAGAGCTGTGGGAAAACAACGTTCCTCTTCCTTGCTTGCCACAATCACTCGAGGCTTTGCCTGTTCCATGGAGATAATGGCAGCTCTTGTCAGTAAAGCCTCCTGACTCATAAAGAAGTTTATTCCTGCTCTGCTTTCTCCAGACAATAGTTCTACTCCAGGGAACATAAAGGACCAGATTCTTCCTGCTGTCCTTGCCAGACTCAGTCTTATTTTTACACGATAAAGAGTCCACTCTAGTTCAGATTTACATGGAAACACTGCACTTGGCTGGTTTGTATTAGTTTGGGACAAAATTGTTGTCTGTAGCAGTTTCTGTCGTTTGGATACCACATTTTGGCATGGAGCTGAGGTGGGTTGTTACAGACTCCAGAAGCAGATGGCAGGAGGTGACTGGGCACTGAGCCTTCATCAGGGAAAGTAAATACATTAAAAAAGAAGTAGAAGATCTAAGGAGAAGGCTCCTATTGTCTGTGTGACCGAGGCAGGGGATGGAGCTTTGGGAATACACATCATGGGACCTTTCCTGAGGGGTCCCTGTCTGGCTGCCCCCTGCTTCCCAGCGTTTTCTGGCTTAGAAGAATGTGTAACTGTGCTTACACTTCCATTATCTATAGCAATTTTCCTCCAAAGATCCCTAATCACATTGCAAACATTACTACAAACTCTCTTTAGACATAACAGTATTAATATACTGCATTTTACGATCCAAGGGAAATAAACAATCAGGAGAGACAGCAGTTCAGAGCCATGCAGTCCTTGGCTGGAGATTCTGCAGGATTTCAGGATCCTTTCTTTGCTGCTGAAGAAACATAAGTCATGTGTGTCTCTCTCTCAATTACCAGAGAAAATCAATGACTCTGCAGCCCCATGCTTTGATGGCAAAAACTACCCATAGTATTGCAGCTTTATACCTTTATTATTATTCATTTGAGCGGTTTCTTACCACTCTTTAAACTGCTTAAGTGCCTCTGTGTGTGTAGACTGGAAGGAGGCTGCTTTTTATCGTAAACTTTGCATGTTTTTTCCTGCACTGGTTTTATAAGAGCAAACATGTAAGATCCTCAGAGCATCCGAAATGTTTCCCACTTCTTTTGAAAACTAGACACACAGTGTTTGAGGACATCCATTAATAATCCTTGCTCCTGGGAGCACCTAGCTATCAAAGTGCCGGGTTGGTTTATTAGTTTACAGGTTATTACTTCTCTAGTTTAGATTTCTCTCTTGTATCTTTTATGATGCAGAATATAGACTGTGAGCTGGAACCTCAGGTGCAGCTGCGCTCAGGGCTGCGCAGCCAAGGAGGGAGGAAAGGAATTAGTTTGCTCCCTGATGCGGGAGCTGCTTGGGAGTTATTCTGACCCTTGTTATAAATTGGGTACATGAAGCAGAGCAGCCTTTAAGTGCATGCTTCTGGCCAGACAATATCAGGGATGCTCTTCTCCCCCTTATTGCTGTCACTGCAAGGTCAGGGGGATGTGGGTGGTGTGGGGTTATGTGTGTATTCTCTCCATGGGGTTGTTGTGTCAAAGGAGTAGGAGGGATGGGAGAAATCCACCTCCTGGTGCTTTCAAGCAGTTTCCACTGCATTTAAATAGAGCCTGGCAGAGGCAGTGTTCAGAAAGCACTACTGAATTGGGGCCCTTGGAGAAGGGGTAGAGGAGCAGATCTGGGGCTGCTCTCAAAGACTAGCTTTAGCCCCAGAAGTTCCTGGCTGATTCTCTCTGCAGTTGGTGGAGAGAGGCTTTGTCACTGGTTGGTGCAAAGCGGAAGCACAGCTTTGAACTTGGCTATCCACAATGAGGAGTTAAGCCTGCTGCAGTTCAAATTGGCTGTTTTATCTCCTGGTTTCTAGATTTCAAGCTGATGTATGTGTGGGCCTGCCAGACATCACCAAAACTAGCTGACAGACAGACAGAAATGGGGCATCAGGTTTGCAGGGAAGCTTGAGGCTAAGATTTGAGCAGCTGAGGAGTTCGATGTGTTCAGGATTAGGTGATAGCTGAACAGCATTCTCAGGGTTAAAGCTCTCAGGCTGTAATTCCATGTGATCATACCTTGAAGGAAGATGAGGGCATTCTGGCTCTTCTGTACATCGGTTGCTTTTCTGTGCTCCCTAAGAGAACAGCTAGTATCATTACTTATTCTGAGAGACATGTCTAAGAGGTTTGCTTTGTTCTTAAGTTGTCCATATGGCTCTTATTGTAGGGACCATCTCTTACTTCATTTGTTCCATGAATAAGAGGAAGGCTAAACTGATCAATTAGTCATTGCAGAACCACTCTAAGCTATTTAGCTGTTGATTAAACACTTCTCCCCCTCAAAGTGTAGAATTCAGCTGGAAAAAACAGTCTTTTAAGAAAAAATAAACATAATGCTCAGAAACCACATTATTCCCTTTCAGTGTGAGCTGCATGTCTGAAATGGATGGATGTCTTTGCATGCTGGGGACTATCAGGTCATGCTGTTTTCTTCTTTCAGGTCATGCTTGTTTTCTTGCATTTGCAACTTAGTAAGGAAACATTATTGTTTGTGTAAACAGGAACTGCCCACATATGAGCACTAGCATGTTTTTCTGTGAAAGGGTAGGATTTAAACCATGGCAGTAAGCCAGCACGCTCTGGCTGGGCTTGGAAACATCTAGGTAGCAATTTGACTGGAGCCCTTTGGAAGTTATTGGTTTTTTAAGTCAGATTTAGCAACGTATAAATAGAGGAGTACTCCAGGAGCCCTTGTAGGACTTTGTTATGCTGTGTCATTTGTGTTTTCTGAGCTGCTGTGCAGGCTGAGGAAGGAGGACTCCAGACCCATGGGGCTGGGATGAGAAAGGAGCTCCCTTGGTGCTGGTAGAGTTTTACAAGGGGGCTACTGCTGAGGTTGCAGAGCCTGACAAAAGTCAGGTAAGTCACATCTACAGAAGAATGTTGCTGAAAACAGTTTCTTGGGTTCCTGGTCTCAAAGAGCAGTAGTTTTTATATATTCAGTACTTTTAGAACCATCAGATCTTACATCTCTTTGCAAAAGATACTGAGGAATTATTTCAGCAACCACTGAAATGAAAATGACATTCTTGAAATATGTGAAATTTATCTCCAGAGCAGCTTCAGACTACCTAAGAGAGCTGAAAGAGCTCCAGGTACCTGAGAAAGTCTGGATTACATCACACAGTCAAGCTGGTGCTGTCTGATAATAACTTTTATCCCCAATATTTATAATGAAATATCAGATGTCTGTGCTGGACACTGTAGGCAGGGTATATGGAGCAGGCAGAGCCATTATGAAGCCAGATTGGCTTTAAGTACTGTTTACATAATTTTCACTTGTCAAATAACAGCCCTACATAGATCTTGGCTATGACAGTGCCTGTGGATGGTATCATCCATCAACAGATCCACCCTGTAAACAGAAGCTTTGCATTACTGCAATGGCTGAAGAAATTATCTCCATGGATCAGTAAAGACAGCAGTAATTGCCATAAAGCTCACTGTAGTTTATGCAAGAGTTTTTCAGTTGCTTGTGGTGGACTGTCAGATGAAAGACACCATGCAAATGGAGTGGATTGTAAAAGTCATTGTGGCACAGGTCATAAGTACAAAACTTGTACCACTCTGTTCCTAAGAAGTGCACAGAAAATAACAATGTAGCTCTTACAGAGTATTAGTATGATACTAATAGTTTAGTCAGTTGTATAAATCACTTAATTGCAACAGCAAATTAAATAGTGTTATTGTCTAGAATCCACCCAGAGTTAAAATGATGTATCTTGATGAGACAAATGTCTTGTGCTCTGCCAGTAATAAATTAGCTCCTCTTTCAAGTGAGAAAACAATTAAAAACTTGGTTGAAAAGGGCATATTTTCTCTGTGGCCATTGATCCCTGAAACGCTGGAAATTAAAAGTGTTTCTAATCGTTGTTCATTGTTACACAGTTGAAAGAGGAAAAATCCATTGTCTCATGTTCAAGACAGTTATGAAATTGCATATTGGGAAAGTTGAAAATGTAAGAGGCATCTAACCAAATGGTTTCAACTTTGACAATGTATCATCATTTGCAGTTTATAATGCTACTGTTAACTTTGGGAGATATCAGTCAGTGCAGTGCAAAATGAGAATAAATATTTACTTTTCATTTCTATACTGCATAAATAACAGCAAAGTATGCAGTAGACAGGTCATGATGTGATTTTTAGGGTTGTGTAGCAGAAGTTTCAGGATTACAGGAGGGATTCATCTTGCAAGATTTAAATACGTGGAAGCATTGAGGCATTTCCCAATCAAGTGGGCAACTCTGTGCCTTGTCAATGAAACAATAACAAAATGATTTCTGGGTATTAAACCCTGCCCTTTTATATTAGGTGAAGATTGGCCCCATCTGATTGTTCTTTATAGGTGTTGAAGATGGAGATGGTGGAAATGGCTGGGGTCTGGATGCTTCTCTTTTGTAACACATCAATTCTTGTTGCCATGTAGTTGAATTTAAAATCCTCACTAGTGCTGAAGTTTGGCACTTAAACCATTAGTTGTGCTATAGATCACAAGAAAGAATCAAAGTCAGACCTGCATAAAGATACACCATGACAAGGCAAAACAATGCAGGTAGGTGCCCTTCAGAGCTGTAGAGGCTTTTGGATCTCAGTCTTCACCTACCTATACTAACCTGATTCACTTGCTGCTTCTGAAAAGGTAAGATTTTGGGAAACTGGAAGCAATAGTGAAGGACTCACCTATGACAGAAGATCTGAAATATATTTATGAGCAGTATTGTGATTTGAAAGATTTGTGAGGCATGTGCATATGCTGCAGGATTTTCTATTTAGAAGTGCTTCAAATCCTGGTTATCACCATTTCATAAAACTTGTCGAGTTTACTACACCCTCTCCTGCCTCTAGAGAGTAATAGAATAAATATTTTCTGTTGGAAGCAGATTTTAACATTTTAGAAGCCTCCAAAATGTTGAGTCTATTAAAGCTGAAGTTTAAAGTTCATTTTAACTGGCCACATAAATTATTTTATGAATGAACATAAAAGAAGTAAGTGTTGAAATTGTTCGTTTGCGTCATTTTAAGAAATGAACTGAAGTTTGTGATAATTGAGTTGTGCATTTGATGGACAGTACAAATATGCTCTTAGAAGAAAAATGCAGTTATGCAGTGAGGAAAATAACATTAATTTCACAGGTGTTTATCTCCTGTTTCTCTACAAGAAACATGATAATCAAGAAAGCAGATGTGCTATCATCTTTTAAAGTTTCATCCTGCAAATAAGGTTGGAATATTCCATGAGCAAATCATTGTCATTTTCCTACTCTCTTCTGTCTCTGGAAGAAACGCTCTGCCTAAGTCCTTCTGTGCTCTGCACTCGGAATTCTGTTTCTCTAGGCAACTCTAGGCTGAGCTCGTGTTTTTGCTCTTAACTTCATGTAATCCTCCTTTTCTCTTCCAAGAGCATTTTGGAACCAGTTTGCCCTGAAACCCTGAGATCAGAGAACATGGGGGGATTAGGTTTAAACTTGTTAAACTGAATTAACACTTCTGCCACATGATTCTGGCCTGTGCCAGTCCTTCTAATCTTGTTCAGAGTTTAGGATAATTTGTTTAGTAGTGCTGATCAGCTGGAGGTTAATTCAATTGGACTTTGGTTATTTATTCATACCCGGATTTGTTAAGTGTCACAGCAGATACATGAGGTCTCTGTTACAGTTATGAGACGGCTTCATTAGTGTGACGGAGAGTCCATCTGGATGACTTCCTTTCCTCAATGCAATAACGGGCTGTCAGGGTTCTTTCCAGTGGGAAAAAAATCCTTACATAATGTCTCCCTTTCATTTGTGTCGCTTATGTATTGATTACAACTTAAAATGCACTTCTCTGTTCTCATTGCTGGGTTTTAAATTGATACCAGCATTTAAAAGAAAAGTACAAATGTGTTTTAAAAGCTATTTATTATTAATAATGTGTTTTCACGCAGTATTTTGGTCCTGCTCACTTCAAAGTCCACTTTCCCCATGTGGAACACAGTGAGCCTTTTACGCTGTCCAGAGTTAACTACCCAAAAAAGGCAAAAAAGGAAGATGAAAAATGCATCCTGCTGAAATCTCTGGAGGAATTTCGGTTGGCAGAATGTTGTTCCTTAAACTGGAATGTGGCCAGGACACCAGGATTAATGTTAGCACAAAATGCCACTTGATTGCAAGTGTTCGGATAACCTTGGATGAAAGTCTTACTTGAAAAGAGGCTCTTCTAACAGAATAGGGCCTCCTGATATTGGCTGGGACTTTAGTGCAGGGTTGAGTCGGCGAATGTTTTGCTATTTGCTTCAGCAGTTTTTGAATGGGACAGCTCTTGAGTGGTGACAAATCTCCCCTTCACAGCCTGCAGCACAGCAGATAATTTCCCAGGGAGGATTCCATGCCATTGAGTGATGTCTCTTTTTAGAGATGCTTCCTGATACATCATGCAAACATTACACATAGGAGCCTGAAGGCATGCTTGTTGGGAAGGCTCCTGAAGATTAGAAGGCAGGAAAAATGTTCAGTCGAGAAGGCACTGGGCCAACTTGAGCTTATGTGGCCACATAAATGTGGAATAGCTGCTGATGTCATGGAGTTACTAATGAGCAAGTGAAACCATTGTTTGCTTCATTCTTACTTTATCTTCCTCTCTGAATGTTTCTATTGTCAGTCCTCTAATATATGTTACGGATTGGGCTGGTGCCCACTGAAAGAAGTGCTGGTTAAGAGCAGTGTTAACCAAAAGTTCTTCTCTTTCTCTCAGTTTTTCAATTAAATTGTAAATCTATGCTGAAAAGCAACCATTAACTTCCAGGGAGAGGGAAGTGTTCCCACATGTTTGGCCTTCTTCAGAAAGCACTGTCACAGTTACATACCGTGAAATATGGTTTCCAACAGAACAATGTTCCCAAAACCAGCTGGGACCCACGTTACAACTCAGCACTCGTTGCAGAAGTTTATTTGCTGTTGACTTGGAAGCCAAGTTAGAGCCTTTGAGAGGAGTTTCTGCAGATCTACAGTAACAATGCAACATGGGTCCTGCAGCATCAGCCCCCACAGAGAAGATGCAGAGAGCAGGACTAAGAGGAAATCGAGTCAGTGTCTATCGTTGCCAGCAGATGAATAGCCTGCTGTGGGATTTGATGTTTCTTGCACTGGTCCTGGTACTTGCGTGCCTGCATGGGTGAAAAGAAAGCATCCAGGAAGGATGTGAAGGCAGCCTGCCAGCAATGCTGAAGGGGGCTGTATCTGCAGAAGGCCAGTGTATTACCAGGATACAGGATCCCTGTGTGGAGGAGAAAGCAGTGTGCAACTCCATCTGTGGGAACTTTCCTGATACAACATCTCTTTCTTTACAATAAGGGAGAGTTTCCATGTAAAGGGAATAACCCTTCCAGGGTCTGCATGTCAGCTTCATGCGTGGTTAAACTGTATCTGAGCATGAGACCTGCTTTGCTATTTGTTTTTGAAGGCAAACGCCATCACTGCTGTTATGTGGGGTGAATGTGATCTAGACTGGTTTGTAAGTGGAGCTGCTTTCCATCATACCTGAGCTCCGCTGAGGTTTTCCCTTGTTTTCCATGGAAATACACTGATTGTCCTTTCTCCCCTAGCCCAGCCTTCCCATTCCTCTCCTGCAGCAGCTCAGACTTGTGTATGAGCCAAGATACGATTCCCCTAAGAATTCACTTCATTTAATATTCCTCTTCCCCATCTTCATTATTTTGCATTTATAGGTTAAGCAGCACTGGAGATGCTCAGTGCTTTCCCTAACTTTACTTTGACTTGATAAACTTCTAAATGAAACATTTTCATTCTCCCCTCCTTCTGTTTGAGGGTTACTGTATAATTCTGTGGTTCTAAAAAACCAGCAAACAGGGAACTAATCACAGATGCATTTTGCTAAGAAGAGATAGATGGTCTGACATACAGGACTGAGCATACTATTCTGCAGGTATCCTTGCATCTGACGAAACAGGCCAAATTCATTCTTTATGTAGCTCCACCAGGGAGGAACAAGACCTAGAGGCTCTAAAGGAGGCCACGTGCTGACATTTTGTTTCATCAAGTCCCTGGAACATTGAATATGCTCTTGATATGCAAGGGTAGGCTGAAATCTGCAATCAGCTCCGTGAGTGTAATTGAATCTGAGTCAGGAGAAGTGACACCTGCATGATAAAGAAGGGCATTCATTATGCTCTGTTCAGGTCTGTACCATCCTGCTTGTGTGGACGGAGCTCAGCATGTACTATCTAGAGCTGAGGGATCACACAATCATGCTCCAACTGTTGTTTCCTGAATATATTTCTATGTGCTGGACAGCTCAATGCTATGCTGATGCAAGGCCCATCCTATCTAACTGTCTGCTCTCTACATATGCATCAGGCAGCCGATGCACATTGGAGTTATGAATATGAATGGGGCAAAACATGTAGCGCGACCTTCACGTTCAGCTTGCTTTTCCTTCATGTGCCTGAACTTCTGATAACTCATTGCTGTCTTGGGGACATCTGTGTCAGTTCAGAACAATCCCCTGTTATTGCAGGCAAACATGGCACAGCGGTGAAGTCTATAATGTTGTGTATCTCGCACACATGCTCCCCATGGCCAACAGTAATAACAAGACCTTTGTACAAGAGACTTTCAGTCTCACACAGCACAGGAAGAGAGAAGGAGAGGCCAATGCTCATTGGTACTGCCTTAAAAAGAAATTCCTGGGTCTCTTCGTGCTATCACTAGGAACGGACCTGTTGGGAATGGTGCAATGAAGAGCTTTTGAGAAAAATATTGTCAAAGTGAGTTTTGTTGGAAATGTTATTTTGACACATCAGGCCATAATGTTTTGATCATTCCCTTTTCAAAAGTAACTTTCAGCTTACAGTGTTCTGCTTTGATGAGTTTTCAAATGAAGTTGCAGTCATTTCAGTTCGTGTAATATTTTTCATCCACATTTTATCTTACATGGGAAAAGATAGCAAAAGAAAACATTTGATTGACCCAAACTATGCGTGGGACATTCTGGTTTTGTGAAAACTTTCAGTATACTCCTTCCTTTTTCCCTCTTTGGGAGGAAATCCTAGAACCTCTCACCCTTTGGAGGAAGGAGAGTGCACTCTGATGAGGGTGTTATGCTACAGAGGCCAAAATCAAGGTGCTAAACTGATACCGAATCACCCTTTTGTACATCTGAACATATATAGGTCTCTTATTTAGCTACGCAGTGATCCCACATTTCAGTTGTGCCACTGTGTAAGCACTGTCCCTGGGGGAAGCTGGGCTCAGTGCTCAACAGGCAGGCCTTTGGGACCCTGTGCTGAAGCATTTACACCCTCCCAAATACAACACAAGGCTCTTTGGCAGGGATGGATGTCAGGAGAACATCTTTGTATTTAGCCTTCAGGGAACCTAGCACTTGGGTGCCCTTGACAGATGACTTCAATGGAGAAAGCAGCACATCTTGGTGGGGAGCCAGAAGAAAAAACAGCTTTGGCAGGTAGCCTTTATGCAAGACAAGCACGTGATAGTTCTCCTTTAGAGGAGGGAAGCATGATGTTGTAACTGGTAGAAGGGTAGAGCCCACTCCAGGCCTTTTGGACTTGCACTCAAGGTTGGAGTTGCATGTTCCCTCCCTGAGTCAAGCAGGAAACACCCACCATTTCTCCATATTTTGAGAAATTGTCACCAAAATCCCCTCTGTATAATATATATATGTATTTATATACAAACATGTATAAAGTCAGTTACTGAAAGCCAGAGAACAAAAATACTGTGAAAGTCAGCTGGATCCTCCAGAGAGAAGGATGCAAAATATGTATCCAATAAAGCTTTTTTGATGATACCCATAAATACAGAGCTGAAGTGCTGGCCCTGCTGTCCTCTCCAGTACCATTCAACTAGAAATGTGTAGCTCACATCCTGAGTCATCCCCAAGGAGAGCAATAGATGTTATACACTTGAAATAGTTTAATTTCTGACTGGACCAAGCACAGTTCATCCCTCTCTCATCAGGCAAGAGGAAGATGGAGAATTTTAATATCCTGTAGTGAGATCATGGGACCTCTGAGTCCCATGGCTTCAGTGCATTTTGCCAGTTCCACAAAGGAAACTGCAGGTGTGAGAGATGTTGGGCTCCCACATTGCATTGCAAGGACTGGAGCGTGACAATGCTTGTGTAGAAAGCTGGACCTTCCTGATTGCTCTGACAGAGCTGCAGGACCTTGAGATCTGTGTTTTCAGCCTCAGGAGACCCTTTTTAGGCTCATCAGTTTACAGTTAATTACTCTAATGTCTTTATTTACAGGAGCAGAAGTGATGAATTCCCCCTTTAAGAATCAGGTCTGTAGGCAGATGCGTTTGGTGAGGATCTGACATTTATCCTAGAAGACCTTAGCTTGCTACACCCATTCCTGCTCAGCACCAGCCTGTGCTTTTGTGTGTAAACTCAGGTAGGGAGCTCACAAGTTCTACTGTCCCCTCCAAACACTTGTCCCAGCATACAGAGAGAGGTTGGCTCCCATAAACCTGTCGTCACTACACACTGGTGCATCAGGCACATCTCTCAGTATAAATGACTGATGGCTGCATTTAGAGGAGATCTTTGGAACAGATCCAGCCTTGTCTATTGTGGAGTCAAAGGGCAAGAAAAACTCTTCAGACAGCCTATGGTTGCAGGATGGCTTTGCTTTAACATGAACAAGAGCTACATTTTCAGAGAGCGGGGAATCCACAAGCAAAAAGGAAAAGAATCAGATGGTTGAATTAGTAACTCATCAGAGGCCAGTAGGGACTGCAGTGATACAAGCTATATTATATTGTCAATTTGTATTGTGCATTTGGAACAACAGCAATCATGTTGTTTTAAAATTAAGAATAACCTGGAGGGGGCAAATAAACTAACAGTGTACCAAATAGTTGAGAGAAGAGAGAATTTGTACTTGGCAATAATCGATACATGTGTACGTCTTCTAATTGAGTCAGCTCAGCCTTCCTCTGGGATGTGACAGTGACAACTGAACTCCTCTTCCCGTTTGATGGATTTGATTGTGCTGCAGCAGTAAATAGAGAATGCACCAAAAATGGTTTGGTTCTGTTCTCAGCATCTGAGCAATAACCCTGCTCTGTCCAGAGCATCCATCAGCCAGGCAGCAGGTGGGCACCAGTGCTGTCTTGCCTGAGGCAGTTGGAGGGGTAAGCAAAGATAGGTCCCAGAGACCTTTCCTAGAGGAGCATTCATCTCCCTTGCAAACAAGTAGAACAAGCATCTTCTGAGGAATCAAATGACCAATTCTGTGGGCTTTCACAACAATTTGATCCTTGTGCTGTCTCCTAAAATAGTCATTTAAAAATACCTCATTGCCAGGGGCACTGCATGGGTTGCTTGATTCCCGTGACGCAGTGCTTGGGGGCACACAGCTGAAGTGTGTATTGTTCCTTTTCAGCCAGTGCTCAGGTTTGCAATGGGTGTTGGATTCATGACTGTGAAAGAATTGTATTGACCCAGGGATTTCATCTGGCCTATGTCCAAGGCAGACCCCAGGCACCCTCAGCTCACATCTCCACATCTTGGCATTTATGACTTGTATTTCTTCCTCTGTCCTTCTCCTATGGCTGGAGGCACATCCTCCAGATGGAAATACAAGGCTTTCTTTTTCCCTCTTCAAATAGCTACTTGTGTTGCCTACTCAAGCTCCTCACTTAGTTTGTACTGGGGGATGAGTCTAAAACTCTGGCCTATTCATATTTCACATCATGTGCACATTAATTGGTACTTTACATCCCTGGGACTTCCTAAGGAAGCACTAATTTGATCTCTGAACAATTTTACTACAAACACATCCCCCTCTTCCTCCTCCTTCCTTTCCCCTTTTTGTCGTAAGTTGGATTTTTTTTCTGGCCATGAATCCACTGCCTGAGGTTTGTCAAATCTCTGCTCTGGGACACTAACATCTTATCACTGAGGCAGAGTGGGAAAGGAAAACTAGTACATGAAGGGAACTGTGAGTCATGCAGAAATTGAAATGATGAAGCAGATGCTGCTGTTATAAAGACCCAGAGGTCTTCAAAGACCTGCTGGTGGAGAGGCACAAGCCTGGGCTTTTCGGCCTTGAAAGGCTTCTGCATATTGAAGCTCTGAGCGCTGGGTACAAGGCTGGTGAGCTCTCTGCTTGCCTGCTAAGTGCCTTCCATGTCGGCAGCAATGCAGCAGAGCTGAGGGCTTGACTGGAGGTAGTGTGCAGCAGATTTAAGGCTGATCAATAGAAAATGTGTTAAAACTTGAAATGGTGCTGCCTTCCTCCCTGCAACACAAACTTTAATGATTTTTTGTGTTTTGTTTTGTTTTATTTTTCCTGGAGGGTTTGAATATGAATGAAAGAAAATGAGGGGAAAACGTGTCTGATTTTTCTGGTTGGGTGAATGAGCTGAAGGAGGCACCTATGTGTCTGTCATCCTGAAAAGCTCCTTGTTTTGATGGAGCCTTAATGGAGTTTTTCGAAAGACTCTTTAATGCCTCACCCAGCTCTATTGAAAACGGTTATCTTTTGAGGCTGGCACCTTGCCATGTCTATTTGTGCTTAATACTGCCTTTAAAAATAGCATCACTTCTGTCTTTTCCCAATATTCAGAGCAGTATTAGTACATAGGACGATGAGCTGCCCTTGTCTCCCTTATGCCAGGGAAAATGCTTCAGGGGAACCCAGAGCAGCTCCTCTCCTGAAGGAGAAGTAAAATTCCTCAACTCCTCTCGCCACACAGATGGCATTTTAGACACCACAGAGGAAAGAAAAGACCTGTACACTAACAGGAGACACCTTTCATGCTGTTAGGTCCCTCAACATGGAGACTCCCCAACACCCCAAGGTTATCTGCTGCAGAGACCCTGTTAGACAGTCCTCTGTGTCTAGCCTGATTTGCTCTCGCTGCAGTTCAAACCCATAACAACATGTCCTGTCCAGAACAGACTATTCCCTTCCTCATGAAGGTTATCTTTCAAAGGCCTTAAGGACTTAGCTGTTAAGCTGGCAGGGAGATGAGACCAACATCCCTTCTCTGCTACTTCTTAGGCTACATAAGGAGAGGAACCATTTTTCTTTTGGTACAGAGCTGCAGGACTCTGTGCCCTCTCTACACAGACCTTTGCCCTATGCCTGCCATTATCCTAGCTCCTTTCTGGAAGAAAGCCATGGCTCCATTTATTCCCACCCTTGATGTGAGCAGCCTGTGCTTCCTGCTGAAACGCCATGCTTTGCTGTTGTCCCTGGTTTGCATTTCAGCTTCATATTTGGGGCCATTTCATCTGACTTGTCTAAATCATTTTGCATTCTAACCTTGTCCCCAAAGTGTCCTTGCCATCCCTCCCTGATCGCTCTTGTCTGCATGCATAATAAACCTACTCCTTCATCCCTCACTGCGTCTTCGTTGCAAACCCAAGATGGAGCAAACAGGAGATTGTACAGCCCAGCCATCCATACACGCTGGGAACTGTTGGAAACAGCAGCTCCCCAAGGATGTGCCATCCCTTTGTGTGCCTGCCTGGAGCAACAACCCTCTCACCACACACTTTTTAACCAAGGAGTCCTGAAACAAAGGGGCAGAGAGCCTTGAGACCCCAAAATTATAGTTAAGATGCAGCTTAGAATGTGGCAAGGCAAGTGGAGGGCTTTTTCCTAGGAAGACCTCCCCTCCTGTGTGAGCAGTTGGCTGCAGGATGAGTAAGGTGCCCAGTCATGTCCTGACTCTTGAGAAATCCGTTATCACAAGCCAGCTTTCCCTTTGAAGTATCCTGAACTCGGGGAGTGCGCAGCCTTATCTCTGCCTGTGCCAAATTCTCCCTAATGAGGTTTATCCAGCTTTTCCAGCATGGCTTAACATTGTCCATCCAGTCCAGCCAGAAAGGATCCTTTATTTTGCTAACATAATTAATAGCAATAAGCTGTCCATGGTGTGCAGTGATAATGGTACCGATGCTGTAATGCCCCATAGAAAGAGCCTGGGATTTAGAGGAAGTTTCATTCTGTGTGCAGCGTTAGCAATTTCCCCAGCTCCCTTCCTGAGCACTTTCCATTTCACATCCTATGCTGGAGTTATGTCTCCCGCTGTTTACATTAAAAATGCATTATACATGTGTTGAAAACGTTGAGTTCTCTGTTGTTGGCAAGGATGGAAGCTGTCATGTTTAAGAAGCAGTTTCTTATATTATTATCACTTTTGTTTAATTTAGTAGGATTATTTTGTCTAATTCCAAAGCTGGGAAAAGACTCCTGTAAATATTCTTCCCACTAGCCAATTTCTGTATCATCCAAACCCACGTATAAGCTGACTTGCTTATGAACTGCCACATCACCGAATTAAAATGCTGATTTCCCTCTGTTAGCTTTCTCCTGTGCTCTGGATCAAAAAATACACAAGGCAAAGGTAATGTCAGTTAAAAGAGCTCTAAATGGCTTGCTGCAGCACAGGGGAGTGAGGATTTATGCTAGTAGTATAGCAGTGACAGGCTGGGGATGTATTGAGGTTCCTAAACTTCACAGATGGGCCACATGGACTAGGAAAATGTGGGATTGAGAAACTTTGCACCTTTAGAGACTAGATGTTCAAATGCACCTTACCATCCTGTGTGAATAGGCCTAGGAGTGATTTGCTGTGGGACTTACTGCTGTCATATCTAAGCACCTTACTGTACAAACAGAATGTGGCAGGGCTGGGAGTTAAACCTGTATCTCAGACCCAGAGCTTTAACTACATGAACATTTTTATTCTTGATAATATAACTTGATCGGGGTAAATTAGAGATCTAAAATGAAATGTAGCAAGAGGGTGATGTAGCAACAGGATGATAGGATGGAAATGGTGACTGTGGGTTGAAGTCAGAGCATTTAGAGGAAATGAGATGTGAGAGAAGAAAGAGAAATGAGAAGAGGAGAGGAGAAGAGAGACTAAAAGAAAAGAGAAGAGAAGAGGGGAGAGAGAAGAGGAAGAAGGGAAGGAAGGAAGGAAGGGAGGGAGGAAGGAAATGGAAGGAAGAAAGGAAGGAAGGAAGGAAGGAAGGAAGGAAGGAAGGAAGGAAGGAAGGAAGGAAGGAAGGAAGGAAGGAAGGAAGGAAGGAAGGAAGGAAGGGGATGGGGCAGGGAAGGGGAAAGGATCCTGTGTCAGATGATGTGCCACTGGGAGGTTCTGCATGGAGGCCCTAAGAGCTGGTTTGTGTTGTACAGCCCAGAGGACATCACAAGGGACATCACGAGGGAATCCCACCCAGCTTGGGTTGTGGCAATAAGGTACCAGAGCGTGAAGTTGCAGTGAGGAGTTACAGGCCAAAAGATGAAGGAAATTAAATCTGTGGAGGAAAAATCTGTGAGAAAATGAGCATGAGCCGGATTCAGTGTGCTCCTGCAGCCCAGAAAGCCAACTGTGCCCTGGGCTGCATCAAAAGGAGCATGACCAGCAGGTTGAAGGAGGTGATCCTGCCCCTCTACTCTGCTCTCGTGAGACCTCACCTGGAGCATTGTGTGCAGTTCTGGTGTCCTCAACATAAAAAGGACATGGAACTGTTGGAACAAGTCCAGAGGAGGCCACGAGGATGATCAGGGGACTGGAGCACCTCCCATATGAAGACAGGCTGAGAAAGTTGGGGCTGTTCAGCCTGGAGAAGAGAAGGTTGCGTGGAGATCTCATAGCAGCCTTCCAGTATCTGAAGGGGGCCTACAGGGATGCTGGGGAGGGACTATTCATTAGGGACTGTAGTGACAGGACAAGGGTTAAAAATGGGTTGAAACTTAAACAGCAGAGGTTTAGACTGGATATAAGGAAGAAACTCTTTACTGTGAGGGTGGTGAGGCACTGGAATGGGTTGGCCAAGGAAGTTGTGAATGCTCCATCCCTGGCAGTGTTCAAGGCCAGGTTGGATGAAGCCTTGTGTGGCATGGTTTAGTGTGAGGTGTCCCTGCCCATGGCAAGGGGGTTGGAACTGGATAACCTTAAGGTCCTTTCCAACCCTAACTATTCTATGATTCTATGATTCTATGAAAGCAGGAGAGATCCAGGCTAAGATACAAGGGTGTGAGGAGGCTGCCTAAAGAAGGGAAGGAAATTATTTTCCTTAATTAGTGACTGACAAAACTGCACCTCCTGGGCATGAGCTGGCAGAGAAAAGAATCCATTTACATCACCAAAACCCGCTTCTTAGCAGTAAGAGTGGCTGGGGTTTGGGACCTGCAATAGGAATGGGCATCAGGTCACTGGGTGCCCAGCACTTCAAGTGCTCAGGGGACCTGCAGCATGGGCAGGAGGGGTTGCTGCAGGAGATCACAGATGCTGGTGGTGTGATTTGTATTCGTGCCTGCAGCACTTTGTGAGGTGATGGAGGGTTTGATGCTAGCATTAGGAAACAGACCTCTCCAGGGGGTGAAGTGGCATCTGTTCAATGGCAGCTGGAAACAGAGCACTGGGAAACCCAACGGAGCCACATGAGCTGGGAGAGGAATGCCAGACATGGGAGGCTGCCCAGGGAATGGGTCCTTTCCTCCCCAGAGTGAAGGCAGGGCTTGGGGTGACTTGTCTCAGCTGAGATCTCTGTTTTGTCCCCTTCCAAACCCAGCATGCCCAGCAGCACAGAGGCAATTAGAGACCAGCATGGCTCGTTGGTGATCCCTTCAGCCTTCAGGAGTGCAATAACATGCCTGTTAGATCTCTTTAAGCATTCGCCAAGTCACTGCTCTATCCTAGAGGGAAATAACCTTGTGCTGAACAGTTTGATTGTCTAGTGCTAATATAACAGGAGAAAGCGTATTAAATGTTGTGCTGGAAGGGTCCTTTGGGTCTGCAATAGTTTTTATATTTTTTCTTTCCTTTTTCCCTTTCCTTTTCCTTTTCTTCCTTATTTTCCCACTCTTCTTTTCCTTTTCTTTCCCTTTCCTTCCCTTCCCCATAGACCAGAAATGAGCAATAACAATGAACTGAAGGCAGGGAAGAGAACATCTGTATGAAATGAGATTGCAAAGCAGCTGTCAGCATTGCCTGCAGCCATGCACCCACTTACTGCTGGGGTCAGCCCTGCATCCTGCTTCCCTGCTCTCACACTGCTGCATGCTCACAAAGGCTTAGCTATCCCTCACATCTTGGCTGATACCACTTGGGCAGTGTCTGTCCAAGGCTTTGTGAAGACAAAGGCATCCCACTCAGTTGATGTGTTGGCCAATGTAATGCCTGGACCAGCTGTGGCTGGTGTCTCCCTTGCTTCAAGCAGAGGTTTCCTTGTCACACCAACACATGGCACTTCAAGGGGAGACCCTCAGGGCTTCTCCTCTCCTGGCATTGCTGAAACACTGGTGACCTGTCAGGAATAGCAGGAAAAAGAGACGCTGGGCTCTGCAGTGCATCAGCCAGGCAGATGTGACTCTGAGAGCTTGCTAGCAATTTTAAGAGCAGAAGGGAACAGAAGTCTGTTCATTCATCATCTGGGTGAAACACCCAGTGAAGAAGCTCCATGTTGTCAGAGTCCCTTTCCCCTGTGAGCTGGAGAGAGGCAGTTTTGAGGCCACTACAACATGGACTTGCCCTGTTAAAAGCAATGGCAGGAGGTACTTTCCCCTGTAATCACACAGGGCACCCACAGTGATCCTCTCAAAGCATAGAGGAGTGTGAGCAAGTCCATCACAGCAACCAGCTCACTGAAATGACAGTGTATGAGCTGTGTAGGCTGTGATAGAAACTGGTGCAGTCAGCGCTGGGGAAACCTGGGCCACTGTGGAGAGCACAAATCATGCTATAAGGTGGTGACCTTACTGTTAAGGTGGCTTTTTAAAGAGGTGATTCCTTAAATCAGCTCATCTTCTGGGTCCCTGACTGTGCATGGGTTTTGTACATCTTCCAGTGCAGTGAGATACACCTGTTGACCCTCTGCAATTATTACCCCTGGCTTAATAGACTTTAGCATTCTTCCAGTCTCCTTGGAGATGAATGGCTCCATCTGCAATCCATGGAGAAAGTAGCGCTTCCTGAAATGCGGTTACAGCTGAGATGAGAAGCAGACATGAGGTGAACCTCACACTCTCATCACATGCAAAGCAGAGCTTCATGGCTGCAGCCAAGGCGTGAGAAGCTCCTGAGAGCCATGCCTGCACCCACATCAATCCCAGTAATTCCTTCCACTCTGGCAGTGATGTGGGGTGCCAGAGCCCCTCTGGTGAGTGCAGCCTCCATGGGATGCTCAGCTGCATCCCTGTCTCTGCCCCTCTGCCAGCTCAGCCCATGTTGGGAGCTGACAGGGCAGAGGCACTAGTGCTCGCTGCTCTGCTTGTGTAACTGTATTCTTCACGTCTCAGTGACTTGCTCAGGGTCTGGGCAGGCGCATGTGGGCTGAGCTGTGTTTGTTGCTGGAGCCTTGAGGGGAGCCAGGGACATCCATGCATGTAAAGCCATGATCTCCGGCGTGGAACCTCTGCCTGACCCAGTAATCATTGGCAGGGGTGAGCAAAGAAACTGCTCCTGATAGGCTTTGCCAGCCTAGCTTTCTGCAAGGGATACATTCAGAGACCATAAACACCCAACAGCTGGGCTCTGGCTTCAAATAAATCATTCTCCTGCCTTTGCTGTCACCAGAGGATGTGATGAAGCCACTGTGGTGGCTGAGCCCTAAAGTCTCATTTCATCCCATGTAAATCCTGCTGATACACTGGGTCTCAGATCCCTAAATTGTGCTGCCCCAGCTGCTGCTTACAGAAAAAGGGTGAAGAACTCCATGTGTCTTGCCACAGGCCCTAAGATGCTGCTTGGTTGTTCTGGATTGACTTAGTGGTTGATGTAACACTTGGCATGGACATAGCAACACCCCACTGAGCTGGCCTATGTTGGCACCCTGGGGCTCGTCTATGGTGTTCCATGGATCCCTGGTTTCCTTGGGCATAGAAGGAGCTCAGCCTGGCCTCAAACGTCTCAGGTCTTGTAAGTCGATGCACAAACTGTGCCCACACTGCCTGAGTCACTTCAGGAGGTTTTTGTTCACCGTATGTGCCCCTCCAGCAAGCCTAGGGTGCTCCTGAGGCAGGCAGGAGAAGCAGAGCTCTTGCCTCTTGTTCTGCTCCTTCCCTGAAGTCAAGAGATTTTTAACTTCAAAAGAAGCAGGCTTGGGGCTTGCTGGGGAGGATTCAGAGGGAGCATGTCCTGGGAGCAGCTGCTGGAGGAGCCGTAGGGCTCATCCTAGTGCTGTTCCTTCCAGGCACAAGAGAAGCCTGGAGTGACCCGCAAAGAACTCCATCTGCTCCAGCCTGTCCCACTTTATCACCCTTGAAGAGGGACAGGACAAGGATGCTCATGCACGATTCCCCTTGAGGACTAAGCTAACCAGCCACTGGATGTCATTATTGCTCCAAACCAATACAGCGAAGAATCTATTCCACACCTCAAAAAAAAAGTGACTTTTCAGGATGGAAAGCTTAAAAATGAGCTTCCTGAGGACACAAAGCTGTTCACCTCTCCTGCAGCTCCTGCCTTCCCTGGCACACCTCTGCCTGCCGGGGGACAGGGTGCCTGGGGTTCAGCACAGGAAGGATGTGATCCCGTGTCACCTCTCTGCCCTTCCCAGGAGCTCCTGCACTACCTCCTCATCCATGGGATGACATCACGGCTGTTTCTGTGGCAACAGAAAGGGGCACTGCAGTCACTGAGTGGTGACACTGGAACAGGATTGAGCAGGGGGGAGATGTTCCCCACAGCAGTGGTCTGTGGGTGCCCCTGCATGGCCCTGGGCCCGGCGAGTCAGGAGGCTTTTGGCTGGTGTCTGATCCAGTAAACAGGGGGAAAAGATTTGGTCCAAGCTCCCCCCTGCCTGCTCTCCCTTTGTCTTTTAGCTGGGGACCCCAGCTTGTCTCACTGGATTGGGATGGAAATGTTTTGCTTTAGGTTATTTGATGTGTCAAAACCTTTCCCTGCCTTCTCCCTGCTTCACTTTAAAAGTGAGATCTGATCTTAAAGGAAACTACTTTTGGAAACCACAGTGGGAAGTTTCATATACAAAAGGGCAGCATCTTCCCTCTGCCTCCCTCTCCCAGGGATTTTGGTTGCAGTTTTCCCCAATTCAGCCTGTTTTCACTGATGATTTTGCTGCTGGGATTGTTCATTTACTGACTGCTTTGGTGTTTACTGAACAAGTGGTGCCCTGCTTGGTGGGAGAGCTGAAGGAAGTACAGGATGAGGGGTCCAGCCAATGCCTCACCCTGCTCCCCCTAAGCTGCCTGCAGGCCCTCTTCCAGCATTCCCAACATAGCTGTGCCATCATGGCCTCCCATAACATCTGCCCATATCAAACTGGGATAGACTTCTCCTGACATGCTGGGAAGTCATGGGCATCCCATTTTCTGCGTGTGTGATCAAGACTTTAAGGGAGAGTGGAGAGCAACTGCAAAGAAGAACCAGAGTTAGCACTGCAGTGCAGTATGGAGAGGAGTGGACAAACCCTGGGGAAATCTTGGCACGATGCTTGCTGGGGAGAGAGCTTCCATATATCCTCACTGATCTGTACTCTTTCATCTTTATGTGCCTGCTTCTAACTTGCCCTGTTTCAGTTATATCCCTTTCTTCTTCCACCACAGCCATAAAACAAGCCAGGGAAACACCAGCTGCTGCAAGCCTGATGTAAAGAATTAATCCTGAAACAGTGGAGCCGGATGCATGAGGTCTGTGCCTCATCTCTAGCACTACCTTGGGTCCCACAAACAGCATCAACATCATCTTCTCCCTCTGCAAACCACTGCAAAGAGATAGGCCTTGGGTGCGTGTTGGCAGAAGGGAAGCTGTCTCTCAGCCCTGGTAATAGCTCCAGCATATGCCTGCTCTCCCGGCTTGTTTTGACTTGCGTGGGGATCTTTGCAATCAAAATGATATGACAATTCCAATCACTACTGATCGCTTTAGGCAGGTGTAATTCAAGCTCTGGCTGCAGACAGTTGTCATTTAATTAAAAAGAGCCCAAATTCTACGTAAGACTGGGGAAGGCAAAGAGAAGAGCCTAAGGGGAACTTGCGATAATAGAGAGCGGAGGATGCCTGCAGACTTACTCAGAGTTTAGCTGCTCACACAACCAGGTAATGCCGACATTATTCCCTGCGTCACAGGTGGAGACATGTGCTTGGCAAGCTGTGGTAGGCAACACAATTATCCACTTATTTCAGTCCAAACTGTGGGGAATGACTTGAGGACAGCACAGAGGGAAGCCCTGTGCAAATCTCTTCTTCGTATTGTTACCAGCCCTAGGAATTCACAGGCTCTTAACCCTCTAATCTCACCATTTTACCACTTGGATTCCATTCCTAGCCCAAGTAGCACTTGCTGTCAGCCCTCTAGCACCAAGCTCAGCTGGGGCACAAATGGCTGTGGCTCCCTTTGGTTGGTGGAGTGGTGCTGGCCCTCCAACAGTGCAGAGTTTGTCCCTGTTGTGCATCTTCTGACTTGCCAAGGGTGGTATTTCTTTGCAGTGGGCTCTGCTTTTCCTGCTTGTGACCCAGATTTCAATGTTCTGTATCTAAAATGAAATTAATAAGACCTGTTACTGCAGCTGGGGAAGTGGTGGGCAGTGAAGGAAGCTTCAGTCCTGCTTATTGTGGGTAAGTTGAGCATGTTTCGAAACCATTTTCAGTAACTCATGCCCTGATGTTGCCATGCTTCACCTTCTGAAGCACCTGCTGTGCAAGACTCTTCTTGGTTGCTGAGAGGCATCTGTACCTGGCTGTGAGATGTGTTTCCAGAGCTCGCCTTCATGGAAGGGAAACTGAGGCACATGCCTGGCAAATCCCATGTGTGAAGTTACTGGATGGAGATGAGCTCAGAGCTTAGTTCTGAGCTGTTCCAGCCTTTGGACCATCCCATAAGGAATAACTAAGCCAAAGGGAAAAGTCAATCTAAATATATAGGTAAGACAGGTCACCTGAAGAGATGTCAGAGGAGTTCTATGTCCCAGCTCCAGCAATTGTGGCAACATCCCTTCACTCAAACCCAGTGATCCTGCTGGCTGCTGCAGCAGTTTACCATGCACAAACCCAGCACAAATGAGGGACCAAAGGAAGGACCTCCAGTACTGGGAGGTGTTGAACTGACAGAAGGATTTCCAGTTGCAGAGGTGTCAAGAAATGTCACCCTGTTCTCCCTTGGCCCTAATGGGGTCCACCTTGCACATGTGTGACTCAGCATGTGCATCATGCAGGACCTAATTCAGCTCAACAAACCCACGCTTAGTGTCCTACTTGGTGTGCTGGCTGCTGTTCTGACGTCTCCAAGCTGCTGGGATGGCAGGGCCTTGTAGTCTTTTAATTTAGTCCTGTCTCAGCAAATGGCTGACATTCTCAGAACCGAG